>NW_013666712.1:318772-319771 GCF_000517525.1 Limulus polyphemus | reverse complement strand
AGGTATAATTGAAGCCATTTATAATTTCTTTGCTCATTCAACAACTCAATGGGACGAACTGCAGCAGGAGATTAAGATCTCCGTCAAGCGTGAATCAGAAACACGGTGGAGTGCAAGAGAAAAGGCAGTAAAAGTTGTACATGAAAAACTGGATGTATTGCTAGGACTGTTAGAGCAATTAAGTGAGACTGGCAACACGGCTAAAACAAAATGTGGTGCTCATAATATTCTGCAACACATGCTTACATTTGATTTTCTTGTACTTTTGCATTTTTGGGGAAAACTTTTATCATCTATCAATCGAGTGCAGAAACGTCTTCAGGACCCCAAAATGAATTTTAGAGAAGCAGCTGCTGATCTTGATTCTCTGAAAGAGAAATTGATAGAATCACATGAAAAGTCCTGCCAAGAAGAACTTAAAGTGGGCAAGAATCAATGTGAAACATGGGGATTGACCATTGAAAGAAGAAAAATATGTCATAAACAAATACCAGGTGAAAATGCAGCTGATGCTGGATTGACTGCTGAACAGGAAATTTATTGCATCATGAAGGATGTTATTGATCGCTTGATTACAGAAATAATAGGAAGATTTTCTCGCTTACTAGACTAAGATTCACGGTTTGGATTTCTACTAGATGTGCAAAATATTGTTTCTGGAGATTTCGAAGACAGAAAGTTGCAAGAAAAATGTTGTGGCTTAGCAAAGAGTTAACCAGGTGATATTGATTGACCAGAATTGTACAGAGAAATTAAAGACTGTAGAATGTTGATAAATAAAAGAACACAGACCAATTTCCTGAACCAATGGTTCCAACTGATTTGCTAACATTTATAATTTCATATGGTGAAGATGTTTTTCCAAATTTAAGAATTGCATTGCAGATTTTGTTAACAATTAGGGTTTCTATTGCTAGTTGTGAAAGGTCCTTCAGCAAACTGAAATTAATTCTTACATACTTGAGAACCTCAATGACTCACGAACGACTTAATAACTTG
>NW_013666712.1:281292-318700 GCF_000517525.1 Limulus polyphemus | reverse complement strand
TGCTACCTGTACAAGATCTAGTAAAGTATATATACAGTTTTGTAAACTAATAAAATTTGTTATTTGTAAACTTAAGTAGTGTTTTATCAATCTGTTTTATAATCCATGTACATCACAAGTGACTGGCTTTTCATATAAAACATAAGTTTCAAAACTAGGGATATAACATAAATTTATTCTGCATGCTTGAAAGATTACTATAGCTATGTGACTTTGAACAATACTGGATGACATAAATATCAAAATGGTTTACAAATTATGTAAGTACACTTAGTAGGCTATACTTCATTAGTTCCAGGTTTACAGTTGTGATATCGTGAGATGTTATATTGTTACTTTATTTTAGGCCTGTGTAAAGCGGTAAGTAATTCTTTATGTTATTGTCATTAAGTGGGTAATGAGTCGCAAAACAAATAATCCAAACATTTCAGAGGGGGTGTGTGCCTAAAGTGTCTTTGCCCCCGAGTGCTGAGAACCCTTGCTATGCCACTGGTACTGATCAGACCTGAGGAGACAGACCAATGTTCTGTCAAAACATGAAATATGTTCCACCAACAGTAAAACTTTTCCTTATACTTATAAATTGATGTTTGTCTACCTATTATTAGATTCATAAGATACCTAATTTTCATAGAACCCAGACAAGATTGTTTTTGTGTTAGAAGTTTTAAGTTATGCAATGTTTTGCTTGGTAATGTGATATATGATAATACTGTAGATTCTTACAGATTTTTGTTGAATTGGTTATTAGATGTGAAAGGTTATATTTTGATAAGTTATTTTACAATTTTATTTATCTGAGGACTAAAGGTAATCCAAATGAACCAGATTCTTATGTTCTTGACTTAAACCTAGCATATATTTTGGAAATGATACAACTTTCAATACTTGTAATAAGAATGTAAAAATCAGAAGAGACAGCAGACAAATTTTATTACAAAATGAACCTCCTCAACAAACCACATTTTCAAATGAACTGTTCCAAAAACTTATAATAAAATTCATTCTGCATGAGTAAAATCTTCGGTGGTTCACTAGTTTTTAGCTCATTTTAAACTTAGAAAGATAGTTTGCTGTAATTACTGAAGGTTACTTAACTGCTTGATTTCAAATACACTGTGGTGTCATAAGAGGTTAATTATTTTTCTGTCCACCAGAAAAGACTACAAAAAGAGCTTCTAGCTATTCAAAAAGAGCCACCACCAGGTGTCAGTGTTTGTCCAAATGATATAGGACCCAACTTAACACAGTAAGTAACTTCCTTTCATAACATTACTCTAGTGGTCTCTGTAAGGCTGCTAAGAAATATCTTGCCTGAATCAGTATTTGTCTAAGGGTAAACTCAAAGGTTCGAAAATAAAGATACCATTGAAAAATACTTCCTGTGGATGAATACAATAATGATATACTCAGATTAAACGTCCTTTGCGCTTGTTAAATCTAATGTTATGTTTTGTGGGTATGTGCTTGAATACATTTTCTAAGGTCATTGTACATTTACAATAGCTCTTATTATATTCTCTCTAGATGAGTACTGCCTGCCAATGGGAGCCTGTGGGATGAATGTTCAGTTTCATTATGTATATGTAGAAATTTCTTCTTTTAAAAAAAAAAGCACACATTAAAAATATTCTTATTAATATTATTTTTAACTTTGCAAAAAAAAAAGTGCAAGATAGCTAAAACATGACAATTAAAAGAGTGATCAAACATGCTTGCTTATCAACCATGGGGTCATTATAATGTTGTATTCAATCCCACTATTTTTTGGTAAAAGAGTAGCCCAAGTGTTGACAGTGGGTGCTTTTGAGTAGTTCCCTCTAGTTTATCACTGCTAAATTAGGGAATACTTGCACAGACACCCTTCGCATAGCTTTGTGTGATATTCAGAACAAATCAAACTATAAGAGTGATAACTCAAAAAAGTGGTTAAATATCAAAGTTCAGAAACATATGGCTGATGGAAGGCATTATATTTCTGGTGCTCAATACTGAACAAAGAAATTAGAAAGAGAGATAAATTCTGAAACAGTAGACTTACCTCTTTGTGCACAATAGCTATTCCTTGCACATTTGCCTTTGATATTTTGTACTTGCCACTAGCATTGAGCTATCTCCAACCTGTGTAACTGATTTATTATCCACAGTAGATTTCATGGAATGGAGGAAAGATACAGTCATCCAGACAAGACCCTCATATCAGAGGTTATCCATTAAGTTGGAGTTCATCAGCTTGGCACCACCCTACCCAATTACTAGTGACTTACTAGGAACTGCACACCCTGCAGCTATTCAGCCTCTCAGCACAAAGGTCACCCCAGGCTTGGGGATGTTTGCTCAGATTGTCTTCCATGTCCCTCAGGTGGGTACAAGTGCCATTTGACTCATAGCTGGGAGTTTTGAAATTGAGGATATCCTTCTTCTAAATCCTGTACCTGTTCTACCTATCTCTACAAGGAGATAGTTGCCCTGGATGTACCTGCGTCAGAGACACTTTGAGAAGGTAGGTAACAGGTCATGGAGAGGCTTTAACCTGACAGTGTTGACTTAAAGAATTAGGGACACCTTTGCTTAATGGCTATGTGGTCACTTCATGTAGTGTTTATGTGTCACATGACCGTGATGCATACACAATCCCACTCAACATTTAGGTAGTGAATGTTGATGTCTTGGAAATGGTGAACATTAGATCCACCATAAAGTGATGTGACAAAATGAGATACCTGAGCATCACTTTTGATAGGAGCCTAACCTTCAAGGATTATATAGGTGCAATAGTGAGCTGTACTAAGAACACACCCATTGTGGTTGTGAGATTCGTGCTAGGACTGCCTTTCATTGGGAAAAGATATGCAGTTGCCAAGGAAAAAACCTACTTAAGTGTGTCATTTGACAAGAACCTCCTCTTTAGGATGTCCTGAACAATAAGGTGGGGGAGGATATATGTGGAAATGAATAGGTACAGATCTGCAGTGAAATAACTCATATGCTAAAGTTGTGATCAATCTTGGATGAGAGTGCAAAGAATGGGCTGCTAGCTTCACTGATGCTGAGACCAGACAACTGATTGAGGAAAATTTAAAACTGCAAGACCCAGTGATTTAAACAAATGGATCTGTTACTAGAGGTGAGCATAGAGGATGGGCTATTTTGGTCAAGCAGTCTGGGTGTGTTATTGCTGAACAAAGTGGGGCATATAATGCCACAACATCAAACATGCAGATGGAGATCAAAGCTGCATCATCTTCCCTGAGATGGTTGAGGACCAACCTACTAGACATGTAGTAATTGTCACCAATCCAAGAAGTATGTTGAATAAAGTTGAGGCTGGATGGCTCCATGTGGAATGTCTGCAATCTCTGCAAAAGTTGCATGTGAAGAGCCTAGCATGGATATTTTCCCCTGGTCTTGCTGTGGTCCAAGGAAATGAAATAGCAGATAAACTGGTTGGTGACGCTCTCACTGGTGGCAAGTTGAAGCCAGACAAAACAGAGATCTTGAAGGCCCTATGGAAACTCTTTGATCAGAACTTCAGGGAGGTTTAAGAAGCAGCAATGGAAAGACTTGCTGAGCTTCAGTTCTCTAACCCAATGGCTACCAGGTACTTGTATTGTAAATACCTAACATCACTCACATCATATTTCATTTCAAAAATAAAACTAGTAGATGAAATTGTTTGAAATTTAACAAGAACTTTCCTAAAGTGTGTAGTTTCAGAAAAATAAATTATTTAGTTTTGATTTTTTTCCTACTATTTCTACTAAATATCTCTCTATCTTACAGTTTTCACATTTCATTTTCATAATCTTTAGAACCTCCTCAATGAATATCAAAGTTTTAATGGTAAATGTTTATATTTTATTTTCCATACCATATCACTAACTCTAGCTATTATCTTCAACATATAGTGCAATGAAATGTAAAATTAAGAAATGGAAATATGTACATATCTTTTAACTCTTTGTTGAATAATCTTAAAATATCTTCTTTGGGTCATATGCATAATTTCATGTTTTTACCTTTTCATTTAATTTATTTATAAATGTTATATTTTTTATTTACTGTTGATTATTTATGTCGACTCATGTCAGTGAGTGCCTGCGGGCGATATGATAGTATCATCAGCAGAGATACTTTAGTAATGTTAAGTCTCGTGGAGTGAGGCAAAGACTGTTATATTTAAAAAATTGTTAAACCTTTCAAATACGAATTTTTAAAACACAAGTTATACATAATTAACTAAAATATGAAAATAAAATCTAATTAAAATTTAAATGTCTATCAAACTAATATGTATAAGGTGAGAAAAACAAGTGGTAGCTGATGGTGAATGTTCAAACAATGGTAATTGCATTTGGTACGCTTCAGAACAAATAAACCTTGCTAGTATTATGCTAACCTTCAAAACTTGTAATTTAAAATCAGCTCTTTCTATTGGTTATAAGCACACCCTTTTCTTTAAGGTTTCTTTTGAAATAAAGGAATTAAGACTTAGATAATTTAAAACTTTAAACTATAATGTAAATTTTAGTGCTGATTTCATTGACAAACATTGATCATAAAATAGCTTAATTAAGTTTTAAATATAACTAAGTAAAATCTTGTGATGTGATCAGTAAAGATCACTGTAAGAAAGGAGTTATTTATTGTTTTCGTAGTTTCTTTTGAAATAAAGGAATACAAACTTTGAATTATACTGTACTTGATAATACTAATTTCATTAAAATACATTGCTAGTAAGTTGACTTAATTAAATTTTGTTTGTAACTCATTAACCCTTTTGTGACATGTGCAGAAAGGAGTTTAAATAATGCACCAGTAGTCAAAGGTCTAGAGGAGATGGAAAAAGTCCTGACTAAGAGATAGGGCAGTAGACATACGATCAATATGTCACAGGATGAATCAGCACTCTTACACTTTCATAGCTACTAAAAATGTGGACAGAGCACATGTGTAAATGTCCCAAATTCAGGGATGTCAGTCCTTCAACCATGTAACCAACTATCTTCCTCCTAAGACATAATGTGAACTGCACTGATGCATGATGTAATCATCATGTGACAGTAGCCCTCCACCAATAGGAGGGCAATGCATTCTCCATGTGTAGTAGATCCCCATAAGTACTGGCACTTGAAATTAACTTCATTCTTATCCCCAGCATTATTTTTAATGGACATGTTTCTTTAAGTTTAAATTTAATCAATTTCATGAGATTTTCACTGTCCCCTTTCACAGTGTTAACTTTTTTTGGTTTTGTTTTAGTTTGTTTTAACTTCAATTTGAAGCTACATTGCCACTAACTAACTAAAAAAAATGATCTCTAGAATATCTTCAATGACTGTAAATTATTGAGGGATGGTGATTACCTCCTCCTCCTCCTAAGATTCTGGCTTTATTGCTAACATTGCTCCTACTTTGTCCGAGGTCACTGGAGGCTCCTTGACTGTTGAAGACTTGACTGACACATTTCATTATGTTGTGGGTTCTTTGATGACTTCCTTGCCACTTCTCCCTGTTCCTGCATCTGAAGTACATTCTCTTTTTTTATGAACCCAACCATGAAGATGACTACATTGATCAACTTTTTTTACATCACAGATATGCAGTGCTCCTCTTCAAATCTCATTGTGGGTTTAACTTTATTGGTTTGTTTCTTTACTTTCCATTTCCTCTATGTCCTCTTATTCTTCCTGTTCCTCACTACATGACTTTCACACTGAGGATTATTTGCTGTTTCTTTCTCCTCCAGACTTGTGTGTCCATGTTGATATGTTCCTAGGTCAACTTCATACCCACCTTCAAATGCCTTGTAATTCTTGACTCCAGGATTCCTCCACAAGGCTTATGGTCATTCCTTTTTTTCTTCCTTGGAATCCCAATCCTTGAAGTCCCTTCTACCCACTTGGGAGACTGACCTCCTAACTCCATTAACACACACTAGTGCTCAATTTTTCCATCTTTACCCATCTCATTCATTACATATTCTTGGCCAGGATTTTGTCTTCTGCTTTGTCTCTGCTTTCTTGGTTCCTCTGCTGTTGGGACATGATGCCCTTCTCTCTACTGTTTTAAGTCCCCATTTTTACCTCTGTACCTCTGTCTGGGAGAGTTCCTAATACCTTGGAGACTCAGACCGATGCTCCCTAACACCAGTTCTTGCTTTCCTCTTTGGTTTCTCAACTCTCACAACTTCATGAGTACATTCCCATACTTTGACCCTGTGAACCCTCCAACTATCTCCCCTTCCCCTTTTCTCATCCCTCTACCTGTAATCTCTACTCCCACTTGTCAGGTTGGCCATTGCATGTTCCATCAATGACTCCTTCCCCTTTTTATCCAGTATTCAGCTCAGGCATTGCAGGGGCATGTCTATTTCTGTTTACAGACTTTTGAATCCCTTTTGTAGTTGAACAGTGAGTCACTCAGGTTCTTACACATGGCCTTTCTCTTCACTTTTTGTTTCTTCTTCCTTTGCCTTCTTTTCAGTCCTCAGCTTCTTCTACATCTCAAGGCTGTGGTATTGGATCTTTTGGACATGTGACGTATCTGGAGGGTTACTTACCCTTCTCCATAGTTTTGATTTTGTCATTTTTTGTTGTTCCCAAGGGACTGAGGATTGGTGTCCCAATATCAACTTTTGTCTCTTCTCTGGTGGATTCTTGGTTCAAGATAGAAATGTTTCTTCCTCTTCGTTGGTCCTTTTCCCCTAGACTATGAATGACCAAGATTAATATCTCTTGCTTCAACCTGTAGCATCTCTCTTACACCCAAGAGTGTTATTGCTTCTCGTCATATTTTGGATTTGTCCATTCCTTTGCTAGCCGGTCAGGTTTCTCTAACTGTAAAGCCCTTCTATTATTGTGTTTGTGTTGCCCTTCTACTCTCAGTCTATTAACAAAAGTGGGGTGTTTTTCACCATTAGTCTATCTGTCAATCTACCACCAGGCCATCCAATTATTGCCCACCTTTTTACCTGGATGTTTTGACCATGGATTGTTGATTTCTACCATCAGAGAATATTGAGCAGCCTTTCAACTATCTTTTGCTTTTTTCACTGTGTTATGTATTTTCTTCCCCTATTCTTTCCTTTTTGTTCTGGGCCTTCCAATCTCATCATCCTCTTACTCAATTTATTTTGCTTGACTGTTATCTTAATGTGATTTCACACTCTTACCTAGGCTCCAATTGAACCTTCAGTCACTTGCACTTTATACCATTTCTCTTTTGCAACTTATTTCCTCCTCCTCCTTATTATTGGTCATTTGCAGGTTCAATCTCTATGCATTGGATGCCTCCCCTACTTTGTTTCTCAGATCTTTCTTGATTTTATTCCGTGAACACTCCTTTCTTCCTAAAATTTGGGCTACTTGTGAAGGAGGTTATACTTTTTCTCCCATATCTCTTCTATCAACCTTGGCCCTCTATGATCATACTGATCCTGACTGCCTTTGGTATCCAGTTCAAATGGTCATGTGTTACTTATCACACACAACTCTATTTCAGGGTTCTTGCAATAATTTTTTCTTGTCATGAGATCCCTCTTCCATGGAACTGGAAATTAGGTTTCACAGTAACCCATTGCACTTTCTCTAGTAAAAGAACATTGTAGTGGTTTAGTCCGATCAGGTTCTGGCACATCTCTAGTGTCTCTCCAATGAGAATCCCCCACCCTACCCCTGCACAGGAGACCTTTGCCATTCCCAGTTCCTAGCTGCTGGGATTGTTGACTTGGAGAGTTCCTCACCAATTGTGTGATCCCTTCAGAAAGTGTCCAAGTGGGCAGCATAATGCAATGGGAATTAGGGTAAAGATGTCCATGTCAGGGTAGCACAAGTCACAACTATTATATATATATATATATATATATATATATAATGCCAATTACCAAGTGGATGGGGCAAAGTGTTCTCCTCTCATGATAGGAAGGGACTTAGTTCTGGTTTTTGTATGTAAGATGAGTAAACTATACAATAGAGTACATACCAACCATTACGGTCTGACCATTATCTTAGCTACAATACACCTGATGTCCAATTGACTTATTGTGTGCAAATGCATGGTTAGTCATGTCTTTTTCTACCCATCCTTACAACATTTGGGCTCATTTTGCCTCTCTCCTTTCATACTTCCATCTGGGTGAAGAGTAAATGTTGCATGAGGTGGATGCGGTACATTTGGGCTCATTTTGCCTTCCTCCTTTCATACTTCCATCTGGGTGAAGAGTAAATGTTGCATTAGTTGGATGCGGTTTCCCACAAGTGTTACCCCTCTGGTGATTCCCCATCACTGAGTGTCACACTCCATGGGCTTTCTCTATCAGTTGCTTTCACCAAAGGGAGCTTATCTAAGTTTTCATAATTGCACCTACTCCTCCACTACATCAGTGTGGGATTCTAGCTACTATGTGCAGAGAGAAGTCAATTGTTTCATAAGTTATGTTCCTTAACCCTCTCGCTATGGGTAGGTCAAAATGTGCATATCATGACTTTTTTGAGAGTTGCATTAAAAATTTATTTCAACTACTTTATTATCAAGCTTTACAAATAAACTTGGTATCAAAATAGTTAATAAATCAAATTTTAATATTATTTAAATTTTAAGTTCTTAATTTTATAAGAAAATATTTTCAAAAATTCTCAATCTACCTTAGTATGGAAATTGTCACATTTGTTCTCTAAGCCTTCTCCCTTCTTTAATTTCTTTACTACCCCTCTTTGACGGATGCAATTTAATTTAACTTACTCATTAAAATAAGTGGGAAAGGCTAATTTTTATAGCCTTTAATCTTATTTGTTTACTAATTCATACAGTAGAAAATCAGACCCACTTGTCACATCCTCTCTTTCATAAATTGCCAGTAATTCTCTCTGACAATTTATACTATATTATTTAGCACCAATAATAATCTACTGCACATGGAGGATACCACCCTCGTATTTGTGGAGGGCTATTGTCACATGTTGATTACATCATGTACTGTTGCAGTTCCATTATAACATATGTTTTAGGTGAGAGATAGCTTAAGACTAGTGGTGTGTACAAAATTTCAAAGGCAAATGTATGAAGAATGGTTACTGTGTGAAGAGATATATCTATCAGTACATTTTTAGGTTAAGAATATGTTAACTTTGGAAAATCAAAAGGATGCTCTTATCAAGTTTTTCAGTTTGACACTGTAAAAGAAAGAGATTATCATTAAAATGAACTAAGAAAATATTGAGGCTAAAACTCGTGAAAAGACATCAGTGCTTGTAACTTCCTACAACATCTTCCCATGATAAAGATAACTTGAAAGAGGAAAAACAGAAAAAAAGCAAACATTTTCCATTTGGGTGATCCAGTTTAATAGTCAAAAGTTTACTAAAAGATATCACAGTTGTTAGTTGAAATTGAACCAATTCAACTGCAGACATTTAACTTTCCCAAAAGTGATAAAGTAATGAAATTTACAGCAAATGACTTTTCAGTGGAAAAGCAATAAGAAGTCTTCCAGTATAATTAACCTTTCACTGTTGTCAAATGAAACAAAAGAGTTGGAAATTTTTCAGAATTTTTAGGTCATCAAGATGGTTAGTAGATTATTTGGAGGATTTCAACAGTGGAAAGAATTATTATATTGAATAAAACCAAAACAAACAATTGATTGACAAAATTTGGACCTGGATAAAAAAAGATGAAGCATTGGTAATCTATACTTGAAAGATTTGTTACCTTGTTAAGAGTTAAACAGAATCAAAATACTGTTCTTTATTGAAGTCATGTGAAACTTTTAGCTTTTCACAACCAAAAATAGATATTATTTGAATGTTTGATCATGATTGATACTCTCATAAAAGAATGTCTAGAAAGAAGTGCCACACAAGAAATTAGTAAGTGCTATCTCAGGAAGAGTCACACCCAAAATTAGTTGATTCAGTTGCTGTCCAAATTTGTGGTTCATGTGTTGACTATTACTAGAAATGCTAGGCATTACTTGATTGTGCTAACCTGTACTACAGAGTTTAAACATAAGCTACACAAGAGATGACAATGATAATTTGGCCTACCACAAGTACTTAGGCATTTGCAAGTTAAGATGGTGAAGTTAGATCATTGAGCATATTATTTACAAGTAGTGCAAATATGAAAGATGTTGTTATGAGCAAATTTAAGGAATTATTTACTGTTCATGGAAGTCTTTTTGCACCATGCAGCGTACATGCAGGATCTCATGTTGAATGATGCAGTGATGCTTTTTGACTGGATTCAAAGTATATACATTTACTTTTTTGCATGTACATTGGGAAGTATTACTGTGATATTTTGTATCTTAACTGAGAAGTAATTGAGTAACCATAATTTAAAAGTAGAATTAATGTTCATCATGCATTAGATACCAGCTATGAGAGCTCCAGGATTTTCTGGTATCCATTACAGAAGACAAAGCTCTCTTAATAGTCAGTAGAATAAAGTCATGTTTTTAAGAAAAAGCAATCATTGGTGAGATGCTAAGTTACATGCTTGTGATATTGATTGTGACATTTATTGAAATATTCAAGTACAATAAACAAACGATTTCCTTCATCAGTACAAGTTTGATGAAAGCTAGCTTTGCAAAAAGTGTTGGTGGGCAGGGAGATTTAGAATAAAAGAAAATTACTAAAAAGTTTTGTAAAAACAGTCTGTTTGTTTTAAAAAAAAAACAAATATCATATAAAAGCTCTGATGAATCTATTCTTTGTCTACAGAAAACCTTCAAGGTCAATTTACTATACAAAATTGTTGAGGCAGTCATTGAATCTGTGAAAGAGAGGCTTTATCAACTAAGTAAATCCAGCTCATTGATCAGTTTCCTGTATTGTATTGTTTACTTATCAAAAACAAGCTCAAAGGATTTACTGAAATGCTGTATGGATCTTTAAATCATCTATCACGTGGAAATGGATCTTGTTTTAACGCAGCAGAATTGAGGGATTAATTGCAGGTTTCTCATGGAGAGTGGCTAAAATTCCCACCCTGCCTCAAGAAATTTTGTGACCTTATTTTCAATTTTTCACATCTTATGCATTTTATACCTTAACAAAATATATACACACAAACAGACTACATTTGTGTTCAGTTTAATGTTTAAAGTGTTTGGAATGTGAACCAATCACATAATTTTTTAACAACTAAAAGTCTTCTTTCCAACATACATATTTATTAGCTGGAGATTAAACATCAGAAATCTAAGTCTTTGCAGAATTATGTCAGTTTGGACTTTCTTTAACAATTTAATTAGAAAATGGGCCAATTCAACACACCTTGTAAATGTGAAACTAAACTTCTATAAATCTGAATTTACTAAGTGTATCTTCTGATATGATATATAACCTTCACTTACTTCTAACCTTCATGATTTAGTGCTGGCCTCTATATGCAAATTTGTTTTTTGCTCATCACCAGCCTTGAGGCTTCCACCTAATCTCCCGTGTTTCCACGTGATATTGCTGCATTAATCTCTGCAAATGTACATTTGACAACTCTTCATCAATAGGAGTGTGACATCACCTCCTAGTGCAGCTAGCTCCCTCTATACTGATTGTTCAATCACCACTTCTCAATTTGGCACTTTCCTGTTAAGATGTATCTTTTTTTTTCACACGTGTGAAATTTCTCACCATCAACACTTGGTTGAATTATCTACAAAATCAAGTGTACTCACTCATGTACTAGCATAAGTAAAGCAGGCAGGAAATTCCTTCCTATCCTTCATGTCTGGTTTAAAACCAAGTGCTGCCTGATTCTGAGAAGTGAAATTTTTGGGTCACCTATTGCACTGCCTTATGATGATGTGCTCCTTTGGACTCCCTACCTCACTTTTATCCCCCTTTCCTTGCTCTGGTGGAGCATGGGAGTCCTTGCCACTCACCAGTTCCTAACTGCTTGGGTGGTGTACAGTGAAGGATGCCTCCTGAGTGTGACCAATTCCAATCAGTAGAGAGTAGGGCAGTGGTGTTCTGTCTGTGTACTACAGTTCACCCCAGCTTTCCATCTTCCTGCTAACTGAAAGTCAGTTTCCTGGATGGTCTGGTATTGGATTGGCACAGGACCAGCCAACATAACTCCTCTTCAATTATAGGTTGGATATTACTCTCCTGTTCTACCTCACTGGGCTTGAGGAGATGGCATGGAACATTCTCCTATCGTGGCCTGAAAACTGTATTCCTGGCCTGGTTTTGGCTGGTGTTGACCCACCAGTGTGATGTAGTGTGTCCTAGCTGCACTGCATATATAGCACTTCTAAAAGCATAATAGTCCAGTTATCCTGTTGTAATACCCAAAAGAAATTTGAACAGAAATGATTTTTTGTGTTTTATGTCTGGATATGCATGTCCCCCAGTGGCACAGCAGTAAATCTAAGGCTTATAATGCTAAAAACTGGGTTTCAATACACAGCACAGATAGCCTATTGCATTGCTTTATGCTTAGCTAAAAACACTGATGCTGAACATACCTGATAAAAATCCTCTCTTGCCTTTGTGTAGAAATTATGTCTATATGTGGCCCTGTAACCTCCTACATCGTAACGAGTAGGGGAATTTGGGTCAGTTAATTTAGTACAGAAAGAGAAATAATGGCTGCAAAACTATAATCTATATGTTATTGCAAAGCTAATGCATTTGTCTTTTGAATGATGTGAAAAGATTTAAGAAATAAACCTTTAAAAATAGGATTTTGGCCAGTATGAGGCAAGAATGAGGTCATTTGAGCAATAACAAAAAGAAATATTTGTTTTTTCATACATATATATATATATATATATACTAGGCCACTATTGCATAAACACTTTTAAGGAAATAAACAGAGACTAAGTAATGTATTTGCAAAACTGTATGACATAACTGCACATGAAAGTTACAGTCTAGACACATCATTATGTTGGTAACAATCAAGTTGATCTTGAATTGTTTTTGTAATGTTTTAGTTTTTATTCATCATTGATCTGTGGGTGCACAGAATTTTCACAGCTGAACCATTTGCATGTATTTCATGCTGTACTATGTTCAAAACCTACTTTCTTGCAACTGCAACTTGAAGTTTTATATCTTATATGTGCACTATATAAAGTTTTGTTTTAGTCCTTACCTGGTTGGAAACCTGAAAAGGTGGGTTTAGGAAAAGGTAAATGCTCAAGGTGGCTGACTTGCATTAGTGAGTGTTTGAATTATGTTGAAGGGGGATACGTGTTTGTTCCATGATTCGAATTTTTGATATTGCTGAATAGAGAATTACAATGTTTGGTTTTCTTGTAATAGGCTGTGGCTAGATCTAAAAATCTTTCTTTAGGTGTCTCTAATATGCTGATATCATGAAAATATGTGCCTGGTGTGTAGACTGGAAGGGTGGTACGAAATTCTGATTATGCTGTTTTTAATGATTTATATAAGTTGTTGAAAATGTTGCATGTAATGGTATTACCATATTCAGCGACTGGTCTGATGTACATTTTGTAAGTTAATAATATGGTTTGAGCATTGCAACCTTTTGAATAGCCACATATTTTCTTTAGATACTTTACTCTTTGATTTATTTTCTTAATGATTTGCTTAAAATGTGCATTCCATGTGAATCTGTTGGTGAAGGTTGTACTTAAGAATTTAATTGAGTCAGTATACTTGATTTAAGCATTATAGAGGGTGAGCTTGACTTGTTTAACTTTTTCCCTTTCTTTTGAACATTTTTCTGAATACTGTGGCTTGTGTTTTTAAAGGATTGTGTAGAATGCATCAGGCATTACACCATGTAGTTATGTGATCGAGTAAGAGCTGTACTTTTTTGGCTGTTGTGGGTCACGAGAAGTGTACCAGAGGGCTATGTCATCAGCATACTGTGATGCATAGGTTTCAGTGAGTTCGGGGAAGTTTGTATCATTAACAAATAAAATATACAGTAGTGGAATTAACATGCTTTGACAGAATAAAATTATCCTTCTTATCTTTTTTACACTGTTAGTTTCACTGTAACATATTAAACATTAGGCCTATGTCAGTCGTTAGGCCTAGCACATCTACGGTACTTAACTTCACAAAGCTATATTATCTTCTGCTATTATCTGTCTATTGTCTGTCTGCTATTTATATGTATTGCATAGTCATCTGGCCACTTTCTATATTCTCGACACCAATTAGTTATTAACAAAACCTTCTACAATTGTCTGCTTTTAACTCTTATTATAATAAAATTTAAAAATACTAAAGTATTCACTCACAAATATAAATTAATCAATAATATTTAAACCAAACAATCTTTTACATTATGACAGTTATACTCCTATTGGTTTAGGATTGTCACACACTCATTTGCATGCAACAGTGCAGCAGTATCACGTAAGAACGTGTGATTAGGTGGAAGCTTTAAGGCTAATGGTGAGCAAAAATGTTTGCATATACAGGGCAGCACTGAATTGAGAAAGCTACATGTGAGGTATGGAGGTATTAAATGAAAATACATTTTCAGTGTTGGAAAATGTTAACTTCACAAATTTTAGCAAGCTTTTAGTAAATATTATAAGTGCTGTATACAAAAAGCAGATTTTTTGATAAAGTATTTCTATTAACTGTCACAATTGGCTTTGTCAAATTGACTGAGTTCATAACCCCAAACTGACCTTTATAGTTTCCATACTATAACTTCTAATATGGTTTGTGTATCTTTACGAAATTTCACAATATCTCAGTACTCATTAAGTCACTTGTACATGAAAAATCAGAATTTTTAATAAAGTATTTTCACCAAACATTTCTCCATGAATATATGGAGTCAAAGTGTTGACTGCTCTGAATGCAAAGTGGTTTTGATGTTAAGATTAAAAGTACTTTCATCATTTGAAAATTCCCAAATTTTATTTGCTTAATTTCTAAAACCTAAATAAATTTCAAACATTCTTTTTCAATAAAACTGTATTTTATCTGTTATTTTCTCTGTCCTAACTCTATACAGAGTTGGTTTGTCAAATTGAACAACTTCATAACCACAAAAAAAAAAAAAAAGTTACCCTTTTTACCGATAAGGTATTCTCCCTCCTCTCACAACGTCAAGATTAGCTTATCTCATTTTGTGCTGCCCCTGTATGTAAACTTTTTCAAAAACACATGCCACAAGACTTCATCATCCCTCTGTTGGAATCCAAAGCTCCAACACGTCTCTCATGCAAATCATCATGTGTCATCTCTTCACCAATAGGAGAGCATTACTATCACGTGACTCCCTCTCAGCACCAATACCAAACTATCACTTGTTTGGCAGCTGTTGAGTTCAGACATTCTTTCTTCCATTGTCAGATAACTTTTAGTGGTTTGTTTTTTCATTTTTTTATTTTTCTTAACTTTATTTACTATACTTCACAGTTGTGGAGTTAATATTTTTATTAAAGCATTACTTCAGGAACCCTGAGGGTTTTCTGCTGAAATCCTCTCCATCCTTACTTCTACATTGGTTTGTTTGTTGTCTTTGGCTCTCGCATTTCAATCATGATTTGTTTGTTGTTGGGATCTCTATGGCCATGACACGGTTTTGGCACAGATATGTTTCCAATCTTCTTATCTGAGGGACTTCCACATGGTGCATTGTTTGCGGTTTTATGTGTTTGACTCAGTTTCTGAGTCTTTGGAGTCATGGGTGGCCTCAGCCTATCAACATTCTACCCTTCATAACTTGGTAGCTTGTTTTTCTCAATCGGGGCCGAGCATGGCACTGGTTCATGTTCCCCAACCTTTTCCTGTCCCATCCTCTCGGGTATGCTACAATTCTACTATTTTCTCGACGATGCACGATCTACCAACAGTACTGGTGACTATGTGGTGAGTTTGGGCCCATTGGAGGCTCATCTCTTGAATTTTGTTTATCGGTGAGGACCTTGCCAATGTCTGCGTCCACAGAGTGATTTCAGATAGATACATTATCCCCTTTCTCTCCCTTCCTCCCTTATCCAGTGTTTCAGTTACCTTTCTTTCTTCTCGGGATCCCTCGATATGCCATCATCTGTCGGAAGCAGTTCGTGACCTCATTGCACAATGTGCTATCAAACCAGCTCCACCAAGTTCACGGGCTGTTTAAAACCCAGAGCAGATATTTAAATTATCCTTAACTGCTAAGGGTACACAACACCATATTTATCCCAAAACTAGCTTCAAGCTTATATTTCAAGGAGTGCATCAAATTTTCAGATAGCTCAGTTAAATTCAAAGCTGAGAACAAAAACACTTTTCTTTAGTAAATGTAGTTTAATTTCTTGCAATTAAGTAGACCCAACCTGAAATGGAACGATTCAAAACCTCTGAAGAGTTTGGGAACTTTTATACCAGGAAGGAAATCACCACAGTGCTATTGGACAGAGAAAAATGAGAAATTGCATATACCAGTTAAGAACATGCTATACAGTATTCAATGAACAGTCCTTACAAATTCCAGGACCAAGATTATAAAAAAGACTGCAAGACTTTGGAGTCAGTGAAAGCAGTATTAACTGGTGTAGTTTTTGCCTGGAGGAGAAATACCCACTGTTGCTGTGATATTGTCTTGGTTATATCATTTGAGTCAAATAACGTGTATGTTTGTTCCAGCTAATAACAGGTTGTGTCATTTCATTATTATTTAGATTTCTCTGAAATGAAAGGGGTAGGCTAGGTTTAATGTTTCCTTGCAAAACTAAAAAGTATTTTTCTAGATGAGAAGCAGATTTATTGACCCTTTTTGTAGAAATTTATACAGATTTTTATTTTTCAGTTTTCACTTGTATGTCAAAAATCACAAACTTTGTTAAAGAGCAACCTTGTTTTTTTTCCCTCAAAAGCATTATTGTATACTATTTCCAGACTTACAATTTCCAGTAAATTAACACCTAACACAAGTTCTTAACACAGATAACTTCCGAGTGTAAAAGTTTGAATAAATTTTACACAGTCATTGTCAAGTGTATGGAATACCTGTATATAACCTTTGTTTTAGCTTAGAAAAGTGTGATATTAACCACATATGAGATTGAATTTTGTACCACCATGAAGAAACAGTACTCCTCTTCAAACTTCCTAAAGTTTACCAGTTTAAAATTGCAGTTCAATAATGAAATATTAGAACTTGTATCTGTTTTTGGTTTCTATTATGTATATATATAAACAAACCTGATACTGGTAGATTTATTTATCTGTAAGCATACCATTGACAAAATACTCATTAATGGTTGGGCAGTCAGTTACCCATCAACTGGATGATTGTGTTCAAATCATGTGTTCGTTGGTCCATATTTGGAGAATCTTGGTAAGCCTGAGCCATGGTTTTTATCATGATAAATGTTTAATTTTTAAATTTCTTATAGTGAGATATTTCACTTAGATAGCACTAAATTGTTTTTATTCCACCAGGTGGATAGTGGACATGGAAGGAGCTACTGGTACTCTTTATGAAGGAGAAAAATTCCAGCTGATGTTCAAGTTTAGTCACAAGTATCCATTTGATTCTCCTGAAGTAAGTTGTTTAGCATTGTTTGTGTAGGTGCATCTCCCCCACCCATATTTCTGATAAATTACGTGTATCTAACTACTTATAAAGTTGTAGTTGAGAAGTGATGGAAAAATACACACAAGTAAAATAAGGTTTTGGAATTTCAGAAAACTGGAACTGTTTTGAAATTTGAGGCCATAAAGAAATAATGAATGGATGTAATTGGTTATAATAAGCTATGACATCTCTTTTAGTAGTAGAATGATAGTTTAATTTGTGAACTGGGATTGTATGTACTTATAGTGATATGTCATTTTTAACTATCTTATATGAATTTTAAAACTTTTTTTCAAAGATGATTTATATAGTGGTGGTCAGTTTATGGAATTTAAATATTAACAATTTTTGAATATTATACCAGCCTTTCTGCTAGGAAAAACCATTACTAGTCACAGTGGCCAATTACTAATTGTTTTACTGTCACCATACACAGTGAAACAATCATTGTGAATACAAGATGATTTATATAGTGGTGGTCAGTTTATGGAATTTAAATATTAATAATTTTTGAATATTATACCAGCCTTTCTGCTAGGAAAAACCATTACTAGTCACAATGGCCAATTACTAATTGTTTTACTGTCACCACACACAGTGAAACAATCATTGTGAATACCTGTTCACTCTTAATTCTTTTTCACCTGATAAACATACACATATTTATGAAAACAAAAATTGCACAAAGAAAAAAACTTTACCTAGCAGCAGTATTTGTAATTAACCATCTGTTCACAGGCTTGGTGAAATTGACCAATCCTATATCTGTAAGGCTATACATACTAGTATTTACTATAATTCTGAATTTACTATTTGTGTCTTCATGAAATTTTGCAAGCTTTTAATAAACATTGCAAGGCTGTTGTACACAAAAAATCAGGTATTTTTACTAGAGATTTATCTGTGAATTTCTGAAGCCTTTATTGAGTCATTTTAAGTGAAAGTTGATTGCATCTTAATTTACATAACTTTTGTAGCCTCTTAAATGAATATTAAAAGTTTTATCACAACCGTTTCTTTAAACTTTATGGTTTTATTGCTGTAATTCTCATGTCAAAAGTAATAAGTCATAGTAGGAGCCCACTAGCTATTTTCTGTAGAGTTACTGTAAATCACAGTAGGAGCTCACTAGCTGTTTCCTGTACAGTTACTGTAAATCACAGTAGGAGCTCACTAGCTGTTTCCTGTACAGTTACTGTAAACTCCACAATTTCTGAATGTTATATTCATAACACTGAAACTTTAGGCAAGTTATTTTACTAAAATTTCACATTTGAATATGATAAATGGCAATGTTAAAAGGGATGTGGTCCTTATTGAGATGTATAATGTCATCATAACAAAGAATGAAAGAAGAACAGAAATAATTCCTCCTTCAAGTTGTGCATCATCATAAAAGAATCATTCCTAACAGCAAGAAGGAAACATTAACAATGCAGATATGACTAACCACACCAAAATCATATAATTATGTAATAATACTATTGTACATGCAGTAAGATAATAATATAATTTAAATAAATCATTTATAATACATAACAAATGTTTTTATATCATATAGTTTATATAGTACCAGGCCACTGCAGTCTAGAGCTTAAACCTCATTGAGCAACCTCTAGATATGGTATAAAATGGATGAAGTTTGTTATTTAATGTTTCTTTTTATATTGGAACAAAATTAGGGGTGAGAACTGTATGATTTTTAACCTAAAATTTTATTTGCAAATAATGGCCACACTATTACTGCCTTTCTTGCCTCATGTCCCTGTCCCTATATCAGAAGCGCTTTCTCCTCTTTCTGAACCCAGCCACGAGGATGACGACATTGATCAGCTATTTCCACTTCCTGGGTTTGCACTAGGCTCCTCTTTATCTGTTGAAGAAAATATAACTCCTACAGATCTCTTTGTAGATTTGGTTACCCAGGTTTATTCTATACTTTCACCTTTCTCATGTTTTTTTTTGTTTTTCCCCTTTCTTACAATGTGGCTTATGCTGAGGATTATTTGTTTTTTCCTCCTTTTCTAGATACACATATTCATGTTGACACGTTTCTAGATCAATTTTGTTCCCACTCACAACTACCTCATCATCTTTGACTCCAGGATTCCTCCGTCATGGCTTATGGCCATTCCCCTTTTCCATTCTTGGATTCCAATCCATGGACTATCTTTTACCTGTTTTGGGTGTTGTGACCCTCTGTCCAAGGCTGCCCTTGTGAGTCCACTCCTGTTCCTTGACCCCATGAGCCCTCCACCTCTCTTTCTCAGTTTCTCACCCCTTTACCCCTTCTAATTGACCCCACCCTCTATCAGGTTGACCATTACACATACTGCTGGTCACTTCCTCCCATTGTATCCTCTCAGCTCAGGTCCCATGGAGGCATGTCTATTTCTGTTTACAGTCCTCTGGATGCTTGTGACTGGTGGATCATTTATTCTCTCTCACATAGCCTTTCTTGTCTCTTTCTCTGTCCATTTTTCCTGTTCCTTTTGCTCCTTCCAATCCTCAGCATCTTCTTGGCTGTAGTATTGGATCTTTTGGACATGAGAGCCATCAAGAGGGTCACTTGCTGCTCATCAGGGTTTTGCTCTTGTCTTTTTGTTGTCCCCAAAAAGACTGGGGATTGGCTTCCCATCATTGACTTTTCTTCTCTCAACCACTTTCTGGTGGTTCCTCATTTCAAGGTGGAGGGTATTTTCCTCTTCGTTGGTTCATTTCTACCAGATGATAGATGAACAAGATCTCAGATGCCTTTCTACATATTTTGATTGCCCAATCCTTCTGACATTTCCTTTTCTTTGTTCACCAAGATCAGGTGTACCAGTTTTAAGCTCTCCCCCTTCAGCATAGTTTCATCTCCTTATGTCTTCAACCAAATCATGGGAGTGTTTGTTTGCCACTTCCATTGTCTTGAACTTTGATTGTATTATTGTTTTATAGATGATTGGCTCCTACTTATTGCTTCTTGGGAGACCTCTTCTCAGCCACATCACTTCTCCTCCAATAGGTTGTCTATCTGGGATGGTTGATTGGTGAAGTTTTCCAAGTTGTTCCTGACACCAACTCCATATTTGGTCCCACAGCATCCCACATCCAGATATCCATTTCTTCACTGCTGCATCTTTTACTGACTGAGACACATCAGTGAATGAGTCCATGGCCACAGGGGTTTGGTCTCTTGTAGAACGTACCTTCCACATTAATGTTCTGGAACCTTTGGAACCCATCTGGTTGCTGGTATAATTATACTTACATCCCTAAATCTGCATCAAGTAAGGGATAATGGGAAGTGTAAATCTATTTGCTCTGATTCCAAAAGTGTCCATTGTTGAGATGGGTGTTTTCTGTAAGATCACTACAATGATACCTTCTGTAGACTATTGTGGAAAAAGTCAGCACCAGCGGAGTAACTGTCTGCTTCATTGGCTCGTACATACCAGCTTTCCAAATTAGGTTTCACAGTAACCCATTGCACTTTCTCTGGTAAAAGAACTTTGCAGTGGTTAGGTCCAATCAGGTTCTGGCACCTCTTCAGTGTCTCCAATGTGAATTCCTCCCCCAGTCTTTAAGTGAATCACAGGAGACCTTTGTTATTCCCATTTCCGAACTGCTGGGACAGTTGATTTGGAGAGTTCCTCACCAGTTGTGAGATTCTTCTAGACAGAGAGTCCAAGTGGGCAGCACAATGTAGTGATAAGTATGGAAGGTGCATCCATGTCATTGTAGTGCAGGACACCCCTATTATATAATATGCCAATTTCCTGGTGGTTTTGACCATCAAGATGGGGCTAAGTGTTCTCTATTTTGACTAAATGGTACAACCGTGTACATACCAATCTGTATGATCTGATAGTTGCCCTAGCCATACTACACCTTTTGCCCATCTGACCTGTTGTGTGGAAGAGCTTGGTTGGTCATGTCTTTTTCCACCAATTCTTGTGATACTTGGACTCATTTTGCATTCCTCCGTTCATATTTTCATCTGGGTGAAGTGTTGCCTCTGTAGTAAGCCCCCACTATAGGGTGTCACAATGTATGGGCTTTCCTTTTCTGTTGCCTTCTCAGAAGAGAGCTCATCTAGGTTTTCGTGATTGCACCAGCCCTTCCACCACATCAATGTGGGAATCTGGCTATTTTGTGTTGAAAGATAAGTGAATCATTTTGAAAGTGAACATTTTCCTTACCCAAAAATGTATTTTAGATATATACTTAACTATCTGCACACCTTTCCTTCTCACTACTGGTAGTCATTATTCTTGCTTCATCTAAGAATGAAGTTAATTTGCTCATGGGGGGTCAAATGTGCAAAGAAGATGTCACCCTTCTATTGGTTGAGGGCTATTGTTGCGTGTTGATTACATTATGCACTAATGTGGTTCATATCAAAACAACACATGTCTAGGTGGGAGATAGTTCAAGGTTAGTGACATGTTCAAAGGCAGGTGGATGAGGAATAACTACAGTTTGCAGAGAGGAAAGTATCTATTGGAAATACATTTTCAGGTAAGCAAAATGTTATCTTCTATCTTTTAAAAACATTTAATTTGTTCTTTACAACATTACATTCATATTGTTTTGATATCTTAAATAAACTTAGAAATCAATTCATAAAATGTCTCATCTTAATAGTAAATTGAAAAACAATGATTTATAATCCTAGTGAAGTGGTTTCTTTCTAAACATGTAGTATGTTCCACAAAATCAAACCATTATGCTTATAAGCCATTGTTTATCAATTTACTATTGTATTAGCGTAATGTGCTTTCATACACAAGGTTCCATCTTGTAATTTCTCTTTGTTTTTAGGTAACCTTTATTGGTCCCAATATTCCTGTCCATCCACATGTGTACAGTAATGGACATATTTGCCTGTCCATCCTCACTGAAGACTGGTCACCTGCACTCTCTGTACAGTCTGTCTGTTTAAGCATTGTCTCCATGCTATCTAGTTGTAAAGAAAAGGTTAGGAATTGTTTCTTATTACCATGTTGATCCAGTGTAATATTAGAAGTCTTTTTATTGTCATGTTGATGGAATGTAAAGTATTGCTTATCATTGTGTTGATTGAGTGTTTTACATCATATCTTGTTTGTTATTGTGTTAATGTAATGATATTGCATATTGTCTGTTTTTTATCATCATGTTGATGTAGTGATATAGAATTAGAAGCAGACTATTAAGAGTTAACTTTCCATCTTACAGAAACGACCACCAGATAACTCTCTTTATGTAAAAACTTGTAGCAAGAACCCAAAGAAAACTAGATGGTGGTATCATGGTAAGTGAGACTAAATATCTCATAAGTACCCAAGTGTAAATTAAAAATTTTTTGAATCATGATAATAGTTAATCTGCCTGATGGAACTTTAACCCAGAACAACCAGATTTTGAAAGGTTTTTTAGATTAATTCTCCACCAAATGAGCTAGCAAGGTTCAAGAACCTAACTGAAAACTAAAATCCTGACCCATTCTCTATCATCATCTTCAGTTTTCCCAATTAACAGGGGTCACTGTCCTTCACACATATTGCTCTCCTCCAATCATCTATGTTCATTGCCAGGTCTTCTACAAATCCTTTCTTGTTTATATCTTTTTAATCCCATCTTTCCAATGCTTAACTGGCCTTCCTTGTATTCTCTTGCAGTCTACAGGCATCTCTAATACTTTCCTTATCGCTTATTCTTCTTCTCTTCACATGGCTGAACCACCTTAGCCTCACTTCTGTTGTCTTCTCCTCAATTCCACAGACTCCTGCCATTTACTTCATTTCTTTATTCTTTCTCCTCTTTCAGCAACACTCTCAACAGCCATCTTAGCATTTTTATTTCTGTTCTTATCAGCAAGCCTTTTTTTCTTCTTCAGGGTTCTGGTCTTGGCTCCATAGAGGAGCACCAGTCTAAACATGATATTTATACACTTTGGCTTTCAGTGCCTTTGGTAATTTTTGTCACAGATGACTGTGGCTACTCCCTAAAATTTTTTCCAGCCCACCTGGATTCTACTTCTCACGGCTTTTTCACTTCCTCCCTAACTTTGGATTGTACTTCCAAAGTACGTAACATCTTCTAACTGTTCCACTGGCTTCCTGTTTACAGCTATAACTCCTTCAGCTTACCATGACTTCTGTTTTTCTGGCATTCATTTTTGAGCCTCTTCTTTCCAAACTCTTCTGCTACACGTTAACTTGTGTTTGTAACTCCTAGACACTTTCAGCTGTTAGGACAAATCCTGATCCTCTATAAAACAAAGCTCCTGCTTGAGTCTTATACACTATAACTCAACACACATTGGCTTCCTTATGAGCCAACATCACTAGAAGAACAGTACAAAGAATTAGTTGCACCTTATAATAACAATTTGCTTATGCTAAAGCAATAGTGAGTTACCACAGCTTCAAGTGAAGTCAACATGGGCAACATGTAGCAATACTGCTATGGATATCTCTCAGCAGAAAGATTATGTCACTGTATGTGGGTACTTGTATAGTAGATTTATTAAACTCTGTAGAGCTAAAATATTCATCATTTTAAAGTAAGGATCCTTCATTGTTCTCTGAGGAAACAAAGAAAAACTCACAGCATAACATTTAAGACATAATACATCAACAGACTGAAAACAGACCAAGCCAATCAAGACAAATGAAATCAGTTTCAAAGTGAAAGCTATTGTTACAAAAAGTATTCTTCAACACAAAAGACCATTGTAATGAAACTAGACATATTTCCTAGTCCCATTAATCATTTTTGAATTGGAGGGATGTAACTGATATCCCTGACTTTTTCCTCCTCTCTTTGTAAATATGTGATCAAATTACATACAATTTAATACAAGCTTTCTAAGTAATATCTAGCTGTTGCTTTAAAAAAGTACATAAAATTTGATATAGTATTTCTATAATTTTTGAGCCTGTGAAAATTCAAAAATTTTGTTGTGAGACTGTTTTGAAAAACGTTAAAGTATTTTTATTTCAAGATTTCTGGAAAACAATGTTAGAATTATATTTTTACTTAAACCTTGAAATATTACATGCAGCTGTGAGCATGACATCTGAAAGGTATTCACTGGCCATAATATACTTAACAAGATAATAAACAAAGATTTGGAGTTGATGAAGGTTCTCAAGAAAGATGGTTACAGAAATTAGAAACGGCAGTCCTATTTAACCACATATCCATGAAGTCCCTTGATGCAGTTGGGCTTTTGTTTCTTTGGTCTGCTTTAGAAAATTTTGGGTGACAACATCCAAGTATAGTGAAGGACCTATGGAAAGTTTCTCAAAATTAACCTCACTTTTTTTTTCAGAAGTTTGTTACTGTGAGTATTACAACGTGGTGCAGTAATATGTAATCATGGTCATCAGATTCATGATGGAAGTAGTAGTTTTATAGGTTATACAAGAACTGGAACATTGTTTTTATAAAGTGTGATTATCTTTTAGCAAACATAAATAACATTTGGTTAAAAACTGAGCCAAACATTGTAAAGATGGTATGCCCTTGGGCTGACAGTATACCCCATCTTCCCCTTTGGGCTTAGAATATATAAACTTGTATAATAAAAAATATACATTAGAATGTGAAGTTTGGATATGTATTTTGCTAATAATTTATTTAAATACACCAGATTTATTGAAGTCACAGTTATATGCAGAATGCTTTCTGATATTTTATAATATACTTCTTTACAAATTATTCTTGTAATTTTTCTTGTTGAATGTTTTTCCTTCATTACAATTTGTGTGACATTTGTCCAGAAGCTAAGGATATACTATGTGTATTGGATATGTTTTGAAATCATTATTTTACTAATCAATGAAATGAAAACTAAGACTTGTGGTGTTCATATACCAAATATATTTGTTAAAAACATTTGAAAACTTTATTTCATACTTCCAATGAAAATGGCAATAAATGGGTTCAGAGCATCATAAACCAACTGTGTAGATGAAAAGTACTACTATTCTCTCTTACTCTCAAATAAAATGAAAAACAATACAGTACATTTAGAACTGGTAGACAAGCATCTCTCCAGGTTAAGTTCCACCTGTCACAGTTTTCAGTTCATCTAAAGTTGTGTGTTATGTTTGGAGAAGTGACATAAAGTGCTTATGTATCATATTCTAGATGAATCAGTTTGACAAGGACCTCCAGTGTAGTTGTGTACAGAAGGTTGGATGATAGTTGTTTCCTTTCTTGGCATAACAAGAGAATCTGCACCTAAAATGGCAAACTGTATTTCATTTCTTCTGAGCCTTGGCCTTGAATTGTCACTTGGTCACTGCCTCCAATGTGGAAAGTACTAAACATTCTCATCTGGAACATCAAAGGATTTTATGTAAAACTAAATCTAACTTGATGTGAATAATAGTAATCTGTTGCATGGACAGAGTCTTAATTTGTTATAGTTGAGTTCTTTTGATTAGTGTTAGACACATGACTTATTCTTGATTTTATGTAAAGAAGCATTTATGCAGTCTTATATGGCTAAGTATTAGAAAGTATGTTATGCATTAATGGATTTAGTTTTAGATTTGAAAATATAATGTGTGTTATGTGTATATGTTATCAACCTGGTTTTCTTTATGGTGCGAAGAACTGACTTCTGTGTCAGAAAAGGACAATTTTCTGCTAACTTTAA
The DNA here is from genome assembly GCF_000517525.1 of Limulus polyphemus. Lineage (NCBI taxonomy): Eukaryota > Metazoa > Arthropoda > Merostomata > Xiphosura > Limulidae > Limulus > Limulus polyphemus. Next base: position 292,542 of record NW_013666712.1, on the reverse strand, counting down.
ATTAAGCATTGTCTTAGTGAACTACCTGAGCTTTATTGTATTGCACCAGAAATAACATTTAACTCAAATTGTTATCTATTTACATAAAGGGATGGGCATGGCCTAGTGGTTAGTGTGCCAGTTTGTGATTCCAAGGGTCCAAAGTTTGTCTCATTAACACAAAATTGTGATCCTCACTTTAGGGCTGTAGATATGTTATAAGAGTAGCAGTCAAATCTCACTATTTGATTAAACTAGCCCAAAAGTTGGTGGTAAGTACTTTGGACTAGCTGTTTTCCCACTGGTCTATCAGTTCAAAATTAGAAACAACTAGTGTAGATAGCCCTTGCATAGCTTGCATGAATATTTGAAACAAACTGAAACAATTTGAATACAAATTGGTATATGGTTTTCAGCATTTTGTTCTATGTACTTATTTTTATCTACTTATTTTTATTGAAAATACCTATTGTATTTTACACAACATGTATCACATTGTGTAATATACATTTATATGGCCTTAAAAATAGTATGTTTCATGCATCTGGGCTTTCAAGTTTTTTATGTGATGTTTATCTAATATTTTCTAAATGTATGAAAAAAGTTTCTTTATGGTAACTTTACCAGTCTTCTATAACTACTACCTAAAGTGTTAGTTTGAAAAACGAACAACTGATACACTGAGAAATATATTATTATTCAGAAAGTTTCATCTAATATATAGCAACATGAGTATTTATTTTTTCAGTATGCTCATTCGAGCAATAATTGCATTTTGGTTTCACTGTGACCTGTGCAGAGCCACATATTTGTATTTTTTGTTAAACAGAATGAAAAGAACCTGCATTGTATTTCTTGTTGAATAACTATGAACTTATTGTATTTCTCTGTGCTTACTAACCAATAACACAGTATTAAAAATTCTTAAATCTTACAGAAAATGTATGTTTGTGTTTATTTACCTTTCAGTTTTATTAATCTTATGTTTAAGCATTTCTTCAGGCTGTATTCATTCTTTTTCCACAAATTTTTAGTTACAATCATACGTGGGAAGTTTTAATACATTTGCTTCAGCATAACATTTTCCAAAGATGTAAAAATTGTTGAAAGTAATTGAAAACTAATAATATAAGAAAGTATAAAAAAAATTCTTTCTGATGTTCTCTAATTAATAGAATGCAGAGTTATAGACCATTTGGCAGCTTGAAGTAGAATAGGAAGTATAGTTGTGGACCATTTCCCTTGTGAAATAGAACAGGAAGTATAGGTATGGACCATTTCCATACTAGAAGTAGAATAAGAAGCATAGTTACAAACCAATACCCAGTTTGAGGTAGAACAGGAAGCATAGTTACAAACCAATACCCAGCTTGAGGTAGAACAGGAAGCATAGTTACAAACCAATACCCAGCTTGAGGTAGAACAGGAAGCATAGTTATGAACCAATACCCAGCTTGAGGTAGAACAGGAAGCATAGTTATGAACCAATACCCAGCTTGAGGTAGAACAGGAAGCATAATTATGAAGAATACCCAGCTTGAGGTAGAACAGGAAGCATAGTTATGAACCAATACCCAGCTTGACATAGTTTGAGAAGGGAAGGTGTGTGTTGAAGGGTTATCTCAGCTTGCTTACAAGATACAAGTTTCATTAGTTTTCTGTGTACTTCAGAAATTGTATTTTGATGGTAGCAGAAAAGTAATTAGGCCCTAAGGGATTTCCCTAAATATATAAAAAGTGCTAGTTCCAAAAGTGAAAAAGTAAAGCACAAAGTACCATATGATTTTTGACATTTTATTTACAAATTTTTACCGGAAAATCTGAATATCATATATGAAGTTCATTTTTAAAAATTTTCTTATTTCTTATTTAGAAATAGCTTCTTTTATTTATTTTTTCATTAAGTTTTAAATGTAGTAGTGTAACTGTTACTAAAATGAGGAAATTGATATTTCATTTGGACAATGCAGTCAAATTTATCATTGCTATTACCATGAAATAACATTTAACAGTGCAGACAAATTAAAGAAATTATTGCTATATATCTGAAATATAGTTAAACAATGTAAACAAGTTATGAAATAACTGCAGATAACCTTAAAGTAAGTAATAGTAAAAAAAATAATTTGTTTGAGCAAATGGGAAAAGTAGTTTATCTTTAATGTGTTAGTTACCAAATTGAAAAAATTTACTGTGTAAAAACTTTGATATTAATCAAATTTTGTTTAACATGTTTGTTGTGGTTGAGTGTGTATAGGTAAAACAGCTAAGTTAGAGGGAAGAGGAAATGTACAAGATGAGAGAGTAATCAGCAGTGACTTGTTTAAAATTATGCAAATCCAAGTTGATCTACCCTTTATCAACACTTTCCTGACTGTATATAGTTACAGAACTTGATTCAAAGTATATTTATTTAGTTTGCTTGTAACATTAGAGCATGCATGTCTGTACAATTATACACTGTAGCACAGAAGTAATATTATCCTTTATAGTTTACTTTTACTTAACTAACATCTTTTTAAAGCTAGTTCCCACCTTGAACATAGTTGATGTGATTGTGGTAACTCCAGGAACATGAAAAGTTCTTCAAGTATGATTAAAATTAAACAAATTTTCATTTAACATTGTAATTTTTTCTAACAAGTGAGTGGGACAGGATATGTATCACACACTTTGCACATATCCTGAGAACAAAAGGTTCAAGTGTTATGCAATTGATGTCCCAAAAGGAAATATTTAATAGTAAGACAAACATTTCTTGTGCTTCAAGAGAATTTTTCCAAAAAACAAGATATTTAGTGGTTAGACACAAATTTTAAAATGTCTCAAGTGTTAAAAAATGTATTATATAGAGTTTATGACTTTCAAAATCTGCTGCATCCTCCATTTTATGGGGAAGTATCACTGAAAGAAAAATATTGTTAGCTTTGTTTTGACCTATTCTGTATGTGAAGATACATATACATATGTGAAGAAAAATAAATTCCAGTTAAATCCTTGCAACCATTCAGAAGTCATGTCAGATTATTGATTTATAATATACAGCTTATTTTGCTTAATAATTTGGAAATTAATGATACAGATAATTTACATTGTGAATTGATAATGATTGTTCAGGTTCTACTAGGCATATTAATACTGGAGAGTTAGAAATTGTAGAAGACTAATTAACAAAACTTGTTAAATTGCTAAAATCTCAGAAAATATCTTATTTAACTAATAGAAAAACTTGTATTAATATGAAATTAATTTCATCCACTAGATTTTTCTCAGTTGGAAATACTTTATTTTTATTATAAAGTACAAAATAAAAAAGAACTAGTTTCAAGAATTAACCTTTAGATTTGTCTTTTTATTAATTTAACCCTAGACTGCCAGCAGTTTAACTTGTATGGTGTCATAATGACCCCATGCTGGCACTTTAGGATTAAAAGTAAATTTAACTCTTCACAATTGATTTATTATAACACTAGCAGATAAAGCTGAATTCCACTGATGATTCTGATTATTGATGAATTAGGTGTACAAGTTGTGACTATATAACTATAGCTTCTAAAAAATTTATTTATCAGCCTGTCTCATTTTCAGAATAACTATATTTGTATATACTTCTCAAGCTATGATTAGTCAAATTAAGGTCTATTATTTGTTCAGTAAAACTTATAAAACAGTCATACATCCTTATAAACAAAAGCTTGTTGAATTTAATTATTACTACATTAGAAACATTGATCATAATATTCATGATTTTTGGATATTAAATAGAACTAATTTTATGTGATTGGAAATTGTAATCAGTACAAAAAATATTTTAGTACACCCTTATTTTAAGAATTATCAATTTACTATTGGTGTTTCTCATTTTCCTAACTTTTAATAATAAAAGCATGAAAGATGATATTAGTTTCTGTATTTATAATAACTTTATTGATTTTAAACAGTTTACAAACATGGTTGGTATATCTTTATTTGTTAACTATTCTCGTAATGTTCGTAGTTTTATGAAAACAATCCAAGTTAGATATATGTACTTTTTATATGTATATGTGATTTACTTAATTTGAATGATCAAAATATTAATAACTGCATAGTTGTTGTAAAGAAAACCCATCTTTGAAATTATTATACCTTAAAAATTGCTTGTGCTAGTCAAACAGAACTTCTCCAAGAGGCACATGAAGAATCACAAGTTTCATTCCAGAAAGTATGAATGTGATTCATTGCATTTCAAAACCATAATATACTTTTCTTGTACATTACCATTGTTTTTTTTCTCTCTGTTTCTATTGGTAATGTGTGTAGTGTAAAGCATATTTGGGGGATAAATGAACACTGTTCAGAACAGATGATGTTTTCAGTCGCTTCTTTTAAGGATAGGCTTGACATGATGATTGAGAATGACAGAAAGCACTCCTTATGTAAAAGTTTTTGATATACTGCTTACTATGTCTAAACTTTCCTCAGTAAAACTTGTTATTCTCAATGTGTCTTTAGTGAAATTTAGTTTTCCTAGAACATGTAATTTTCAGGGTATAATCATTTGTTGTATGGGATTTTCTTTAATCACCTTGTAGATATTACTGTTATACATATCCTGTTTAATTGGAAATACATATATTACAATATTTGATACACTAAAAACTATTTAGTTTTAGAGGTTTAGTCATAAAATTAAGCCAAGGTTCTGTTAATATAAATATTTTTGATAAATGCTCAGAATTTATTTATTTAATATAATTCATACAACTAAGTGCCTACTTTAACAGCTTATTGATTGTAGTGGGGGGAGGGCATAATACTATTGTTTTGTTGTTTTATTTTGAGGGTAAATTCTACTTTTCATTCTTGTAATAGAGTTTCAACAGGCTTTAATTTAATATTTACGAAAACTTCAATGTTATTTAGTGTTAGACCAAAAATTGTGGTAACTTTTTTTTTGACCAAATAATTTGTTTTGAAAATTTTAAATTTTGACAGCATAAATTACTACTCTCCGTGGGTAGTAATACGTTTCTTTATTAGTGGCATAAAAAAGTTTCCATGAAACCTTTAAGCATTCTTTAATAAATATTGTTTTAATTATTATTATTTGTTATATACAAAATAAACTGTACATGCTAATTGTGAAGCTTCTTTGAGGAGAGCCCATGGTTAATTTTGAAAAAAAAAAGTATTGTTGATTTGTTTGATTGTTTAGAAACAGGCAGAATTATTTTGATTGACTGTTAAAAAGGTCAGCTCTAATTTGATTGGTTCTTGAGAAAGACATAGTTGCTGGGAGGAGTCTGGCCTGATCTATTTAGTTATTGAGAAAAGTCCGAGTACAATGAATTTGGATGTTGAGCGTTGAAAATTGTAATGGTTTGTATCTCCATAATGTGTTTAGAAAAGTAATAAGTGTAATTTTTGTATATTATTTTTATTCTGAGGGCTGTCACGAGTATTCTGTACATACTTTTAATATGTCGGGTAGTTTGTGTAGATATAGGTGAACAAGTGTCTTGGCTTTCTTTAATGTTAACCACCAAGTCTCACTGCTGTGCTTTCTTGCACAAATTCTAGAATTTTTGTATATCTAGCTAAGTCTATGAAAATAATGATCATAAAAAATCAACCAACATTTTATTTAATTATAAAAGAGACTTAAGTACTTGAGGATAGAAAACTAATAACTTAGAAGTTTAAAAAACAGTAATAACTTATACTAATAACTAACTTTATATATATATATATATATATATATATATATATATTTGAGTAAACCTCAAACAAAAATGTTAATATGTACAGTAGAACCTTGATTAACAGGCACTGCACCATTAAAGACAGACCTTTTCAATCTTTCTTTTTTCTACTATTGGTAACCAAAATAAATCTTGAAATAATGGGCACCTCGATATTCTGGATTAAAGACAGTGTCTTTAGTCTTGTTCTCTATATGGGCACTCGATTAAGCGAGCAGTTAATCCATTCACTGCAGACAGGTTGAAGTGCACATTTCATGACCTTTTAGAGAGTTATTTTCAAAATTTTATTAAACAACTTTACTATTACTCATAACACTAAGTACTCAAAATCTTTGTTTTTTAAAGTATTTGTTATTTATTCTTTTATGTTTTAGACACTGTGATGACTCTTGAGGGTCAGTTGCAACACCACCAGTGTAAATGTGACAAACAGTCATCTAATAAAGACTTACAAAGTAAACACGTAACCAATGATGTAAAGAATAAGAGTATTAAGTTTGTTATACACGATTTGTGCTAATGACCTAATGTGTGTGATGTACAATTGCATGGTAACTTTTTTACATGTACATTTATTATCATTCTTATGGAATAGAAATAAATTTTTAAAAAAATTTCTTTGTTCCTTGTATTTAGTGTTTTTACAGTATACACAAAAACACTGTTTACATACATGTAACAAAAATGGCTTAAAATTCAGAAATTTAGTACAGTCAATATGTAATCTAGCTTTGCATGGCTCATTTTTTATATTAAGAGCACCTTGCTATAGAGGGCTTTTGGACGCAGTTGGAAAGGGTGCCCATAATGTCGAGGTTCTACTGTGTGTGTGTGTGTGTGTATATATATACATATAGATAGTCATTTTGAAATCTCTAAGTCTTTAAAAAGTGAGTAATCCCTAGCTTGGCTTTTAACCTTTTTTTTTCTTTAGTTATTAGGATTTCTGAAAAAGTTTTGAAATTTAAATATTCAAAAACATAAATGTGAAATGTGTTAAACTTCCTCAGCATTTTTTGATGTAACCACTTTCTGATATCAAACAAAATCTAATCTAGTTCAGGTCCTAATCCTTAAAATGTGATTAAATTACAGAAAAAAGTAATTCTACACTAATTTAATTTAAAAAGAATTGATGCATTTTCTTTTTAAGTAAGCTTTATTATAATCAGGAAGTGAAAGTCACTTTTAAGATCAATGTTTTAAATTCATTCCTGAAAATGTGAGGAAAGTACCAATCATTTTCTTTTTATGGAAATATTTACAGTAGAACACCAAAATATACAGTTTCATAAGAATTCTAAAATCTCCATCTGAAGTGAACTTTATTTCTTGTAAACTAACGATGTGAGTACTTCAAAAAATATGTTATGAATCTGTTTAAGTTTTACACAAGAGTGAAGATTAAAAGAAGCCAACTGAAACTAAAACCTAAACTAACTTTGTTATTGTAATTATTTATAGTTTATCGTGTTTATTTTTGTACTGGTGATGTTGAGCTAATGGAAATACTGATTAACCAACTTATTTCAGAATTGAGGTTTGATAATGAAGTATGCTATAAGCCATGTTGAAAGACTAGTGATACGTAATGATTTAACCACTGTTGAAAGAGCAGTTTTATTCAGTTGCACATTGCATTTTGAAAGATGGAGATATGTAGAAAATTAGTTGTAATGAAGAATTTTACGGTTGCTTTCACAAATTTTAAAATTGTACCATTTTTTAATTGCACTTAACAACATGACAAAAATATTGAAGTATTATAGTATGTATTAATATGAATTCAGTTGTATAATATTTTCCATTGAGTTTCACATTTTAAGCATATACTGAAAAACCCAAAACTTTTAAGAGAACTTCGGAGCAACATCCAAGCTGGAGTTATTGTAATATTCTGTGTTAGAGTATGTGCTATTGCCGAATGTGATAGTGGTCACATTGAATATTTAGTACTATTAAAATTAACCCATTTTTTTTCTCCCATATTCCAACCTTTTGAACTTTTTTATTCGAGAAAATAGGGTAAAAAATTCCATTTGTAAAAAAGAGAAAAAGAAGGGGGTTAATAATGCTATATATATTTTTTTTTTCTTTGGCAATTTGCATTATTGAATCACATCTCTTTCATTAGTGTAGAATGAGTATATTAAGTAAATGCAATGTTTTTATGTTTTTTTCTACAAATGAGATAGGTCATATTCACATTTGTCTACAAAGTGTCCAAAGGCTCTGTATATACTGTGTATGTTACATTTGAATATGTAGAAAAAGTAGATTCTGTAATTATAAAGTATTTGAAATCTGTAAATAAAGTTGCAGTTATTGCATACAATGAATTATTAATGTACACGACTGGTTTAGTTCAATTAAAGAAGGTTTGGTGCCACTGAAATGTATAACAAAATATATATTGCTTAGAAACATTTAAAATTAGGTCGAGGTTGTTTTACATGTGGTTGACTCTTGAAAAAGTACAAGAATAAATTACACTGAGAATGAATTTCACTTTTTAGGAACATTGTTCTAGGTCTTCTGTTGCACATGGATATACTTTCTCCATCATTGCATGTTCAGTCTGATATCAAAATTTCTATTGTAACACATTTCTGTGAGGCAAAATTAACTTTAAACCACACATTTTGACAAGCTTTCTACATATTCTCTGTTTATATGGATGGTGGCTTCCAAGACCATGTTTAAGCAGACCAAAAGTAAAAAGTCCAGTGGAACTGCATGAGGAGTGGGGTTTTCGACCCATTACTAACCTAACTCTGCTTTTAAATTTATGCAGAGAACATTGAAGACTCATTTCTTCAAAATGTTGTGTGCTTTGACTCTACATCATTTAACAGTCGTGCTACAAGAATATACTTCTATAAAAAGGGCTGTGAATTATTCATTATTCTATTCATAAGTCAACATCTGATAGGATTGTACTCTTGAATGTCAGGAATTTACCATAATTAAATATATAAGTTACCTGTGGCTCCACAGCTTGCATTTGTGGTAGTACAACTGCATGAAAGTGTGAATAAGCATTTTTATAACCTAATTTTAGTTTTATGTAAATTTAAATTTGCTTGGTGTTGCTATTAATTTTTATCATTTAATTTATATAAAATTCTTTGACTAAATGTGATGGGTACTTAAGTTTCCACTATGTAATTGTTTTCCACTAGTTTGTTAATAATAAGAGGGTTTCATAAAAGATATTTTAGATGGACCTTTGTGATGGTTAGTGAGAAAGCTTGATGTTATGTGAAATATCATATTTGTGCAGTCAGCAATAACTACCAGTCATATTTACAAATATCAAACACGGTGTTTTCACGAGGAAATTTGTGCAGTCTTCTCCTTAAAGTGAAAAACAAAATAAAAAACATAAGATAATTCACTTTGAATAACCTAATTAGTTTCTTCCCCAATTGGTATTTTGAAGATGGTACTTTGAACTAACATTTCTAAACAACTGCAGGCTGTATGCAGCCTCTTATGTTATCCAAGCTAAGTCATTACCCACTAACCAAAACCTTTTTAAAACTGTAAGTGTTTTAATGAACTTAACAGATAAATTTATGATTTTTGAAGATATAGAATTTGTTCCACACCCACAAGATGTTTCAGATTCTGTGCTGCTCCATCTTAACCTTTAAAAAGAAAATACAAAGGTACACCATAATTGCTCAAGATCTGAACCACATACGTTTTATTCAAATTCAGGCAAGAGGTGTGATAAAGAGAGAAACAATTAGACTGGTTCAGAAAACCGTAAAAACATTCTGGTCATAGAAAGCAGAGTGATACCCTAATTACATGAAAATTCAAACTCAAATGCTGTCATTTTAAAAAATATACCTTTCTTAATAGGGCAAATGCAATGATACATTTTTAAATAAAGACATCCTCAAAAAAGTTTTGTGTAATTAAAACTATTCAAATAGAACATTGAATAGCTATTACATACCAAAAATAATTTTAAGAAAATGATGTATTTTGATATACAGTTACTGACTATAACTTGGATATAAACTTTACCATCAAGAAATGTGTATCAAAATGTGAATCCTCACCCAAGTTCTTCATGCATGTATTCCATCTGCTATGGCTACCAAATCTTTCAATCAATCTTTTCTATGTTATAATTGAATTAGTATGATAATTTTTTTAATGTATTTGTAAATTAGAACAATCTTTCATCGTCGTGGGTTTAAGATTAAATATAGTAGCTTCTTTTTCAGGTTTTACCTGTATGATTAATAATGAAGCCAGATGAAGAAATAACAAAAAACGGATGACTTATTAGAAAAAAATTACAAACATAATTTTAAGTTTACATAAGTTCAACCAGGATCTTTACTGTGTTGGAAAAACAAATGCTATAGCTTAATGTTTTTACTAAAATGTTGCCAAACGGTTTACTTTGGAAGGTGCATGTTTTAGGGTAAGTTTTTTTATTAAGATGAGATGAAATAGATGTTCTTGCATATAAAAACTTTGCAAGCATTACTTGAGGCAGAGGTCTTTTTTGTGTGTGTTTCAGTTAAAAATTCAAGTTACTGAAAAATTCCAAGTCATTGTATGTGTAATTAACATAGGTACAGGAAATCACAAAATAGCATATGTTAAGCCAAGTTTTACTACATGAGGTTTAGTCAAAATTTTACAATTCAGAAATTATTATACAACACAATCTGATATACTTTTTTTTTCCAATCGATATGATTGCAACTTTAAATAAGTTCTCCTGAGCAATACATTCTTTGAGATTCAGAAACTACATTTATAGGTTGTTTTTTCTTCATAATTGGGTTACTGCAACTGAATATGAGGTGCAACAACCCTAACGTTTCAAGTTAATTATAAGATATCTCTTCTGAGTATTAAACTCCCTGTACAACAGTAGCAGGTACTGGCCTTGAATTAGGTAAAAAATACACAATCTGTTCCATACCAGCAAATATAGGAGGCACGTGATTATATATAAAATCTTCACAAAAGATTTGTCCTGTAAAATAACAAATATTTATGTTAAACTAACTTGCAAAAGTTGTCAACTTGTATATATGAAAAGTCAAGTTTTCAACACAGAATTTGGTAAAGTATTATCCGAAGATTATTCAAGCCTTTATACTATAAACAGGTTCAAAACTAGTAAACATTAACTAATGTTAACAGAATCAGAACACATAATAATTGTTAACACATTGTTAACAAGATTAAATAAACAGAATATTAACTCATTGTTATCCAAATATTACCTTATTAAAATTTAGAAATCTAGTCAAGATATTTTAATATCAAAAATTTAAATAATAGATTATGAATAGTTAAATTTTAAACACTTAAAAATGGGACAATCTAAATGAAGACTTCTGGCTTGTTGCTATCTGATGATTTATGAATTCCTAAAGATAAATTTAGCACAAGCCTTTGCAAGTCCAAAGGTAATGTATTGTTACGACATCGAGGTCACGTGACTAGTATCACGCCACGTCATTCTCGAACCTTCGTGAATTGTCGG
>NW_013666712.1:278530-280741 GCF_000517525.1 Limulus polyphemus | reverse complement strand
ATAAGACTGGCCACGAGGGGACAGTGAGTAATTGAACTGCAGTCAGAGAGTATTGTTGAAGTTGAGCACGTGAGACGTTCGTTGTTATAGCGCGACTGTTGAAATTAAGTGTATCGCAAAGTTATATTCAGAAAGAATAAACCAGTTTTATTTAAGAAAGGACTTGTGTCGCTAAAGTTTCGTTGGAACGAAGTTACGGAAAATTAACTAACGAACGGAGACGTAACAGTATATTTAATAAAGAAAATTTCTTTAGAAATCAATGTGTTGTAATTGAATATTAGCAAGTGTGCTTTCACTATAAACTTAATCTAATAGGAAAAAAAATCCCCAAAGTTCTTATTAAAACAAAATGAATAATCCAATAGAACAAAAGATAAGGCTAACATCTATAATAATAAAAGAGCCTGTCTTTGTGTGTGTGACCGCTATAGCTCCAAGAGGAAATAACCTAGAGCCCTGAAACTTTGCACACGTAGTAAGGGGATTGTGTTTTTAGAATTTATTGAAAAAATTTTTGATCAATTTTTTTGCACTTAAGCCTTATAACTTTACTTCTTGAAGGTCTATAGAAAAATATATTTCTTTCTTTCTAATTCTCATTCACTGAGTGAACAGTATGCGGAGTTTTCTGCTAAATACCCTTCTTCTTTTTTTCAACACAAACATAGGAAGAAAAATTCAAATCTTAGAATTAAAAAATAGTTGATCTAAATTTGGGAAACAGGAAGAAAATACGAATCAGAAAATATCGGAGAATGAAAAGAATTCAAATAAAATCACAAGAAGAAAATACGAATCAGAAAATATCGGAGAATGAAAAGAATTCAAATAAAATCACAAAAAGAAAAAACGAATCTGAGAAGTCAAATTAAAACTATCTGGTTTTAAAAATAGTTGAATTGAATTACGTTTGGGAAATGGCAACAGACAAATTAAGTAAAGAATTAGGGTAGCTATAGAAGTAATGGAGACGCTTGACTGGTACACTGAATCATGAGATGACCTTAGAATCCCGCAGCGGAGCGTGGTTATTTTATGCTAGTATTGAACAAAAACCAACCATAAAAAATAGATAAATCTACTGATTATGAAGATTCTCTCCCTCTGAGTTTTACAAACACCAAAGATACTCACTTTTAGTATTATAACATCACAAATAAGTCTTATACTCATCTAGAATAATCCACCATTATCACAGAATGTGTCGAACATAAAAATATTTTGCAGAATAAAATTCTCATAAGCGTTAAATTCCTAGTTAACCGAATGACTAGGTTTTATTAAACGTATTTCCTCTTAATCTATTTGGCTTAAACAAGTGAAGCTGATTTTAGTAACGTGTTGTGCAACCAAAGGCCTTCATTCCTGAATAACATGAAGAAGTGCTGAATCCGCCATTAAAATCATGGAAACAAAGTTCAGTTTATGGCTCAAAGAACACGAAAATAGTTCAGACTTCCAAGAGTCCAGAACTGTTCTAGATTTGAGTTCTATTTAGCACAACTCTACGCACGAATAAAATGGGATAAAATACTAGGTGCCACAATGAAATTTTTAGTTGCGATAGCGACCTGGCGCCTGGGATTTGTTGAGACCTGCATTAGAAAAACTTTCATGACATGCTCTATGTTATTATTTTTTAATATTGTATCACTGGCAGGATGATAATACAATTGCTCAAACTTTTGCTTCATCCAATGTGATGACGTACTTCCATTTTTCATGTGACATGCACTGCTCATAAAGTTTTCAACATTTGGTCTTCGATTTGGCTATATGCTTTGTGAGGGATCTTAAGAACATACTTAAATCTTTCTGAATTATCTTGTTTATAGTTCCAAAGGCAGTTTTGGTTGCAATGGATCACAGTATTCTTGGGGTTATTCTAGAGACAATCTACTTAACTTTCTCCAGTGGCGTAGCAAGAGGGGGCAGTCGCCCCCCGGGCGCAGGTGTTAAGGGACGCACAATTTCCTCTGGCCTATAATGCCTATTAATTAATAATTATGCCCTCCCGTAGGATATAGCGTAACTGCCCTACGTTAAATAAATACGACACAGTGTTACGTTATTTGTGTGTATTACGCTTGCAGTTTTAACTTTCAAAAGCCGCCCACTGAAATACAGTGAGACCGAACTGACGTACAGAAGTAAATTACACCATTCCATCATTCATCTGTAAATCAAATACAAGTCCTAGAGTACAAC
>NW_013666712.1:262918-277623 GCF_000517525.1 Limulus polyphemus | reverse complement strand
AGGTACTCAGGAAAGTAGAATGCTTCCTTTCATACGACAATTTGCATGTTGCAACTAAATAGTGTAGTCAGTATTTATTAATTTATTTTTTTAGCCCATTATGTCGAAAAAAGAAAGTGGGGCACAGGGGGGCAAAAAACGTGCACAATTTGCAGCTTCGATGGTGGAATCAAGCAAATTGATGAGAGCTTTCCTTGCTGGAACTGATGACGCCAGTAAGCCAGCATCTGTTCGTCTTGATGGCAGCAAAGAGGTCAAAGTGCAAGATTGAGAACATGCTATTTCATTTGAAAAAGAAAACAATGAAGAAACTATTCTCTGTTTTGTTGAAAGTTACAATAATAATAAACAAGAAGATTCCACAATATTTAGCTTCTCAGAATCTTGCATTTCGTGGTAACACTGAGGATATAACCTCAAACGAAAACTCTGGAAATTTCCTGTCACCTTTGCAGTTATTAGCAAAGTATGATTCAATAATGAGAGAGCATTTAGAGCGAGTTAAAAACAAGCAAATGTCAATATCTTATCTTTCTCCTGAAATCCAAAATGAGTTTATAAATCTCATGGCTTCACATGTGCGAAATTATTGTTTGTCAGCAATTCGTAGAAACAAATACTATTGTATTCTGTTTGATTCCACACCTGATTTAGCCCATCGTGAGCAATTGGCCCAAGTGATTCGGTTTATTGATATTGACTTTAAGACAAGAAAAGTAGAAGTCAGAGAATCATTTATTGACTTTATACAGATAAAGGAAAAAGACGCTGTCAATACTGAGAAAACAGAAAGCACAAAATTAGAAGCAGATGGAATTTTATTTAGTGATTGTTGTTCGAAATGTTATGATAATGCTGCTGTCATGTCAGGTCATCTGTAAGGCGTTCAACAAAGAATTCTGAACAAAAATCCAAAAGCAGTGATTATAAATTGTGACATGTCTTCATGCTGCAAGTCAGGAAACAACAGTTATTGCCTTTTTTTTTGGTATAATTGAAGCCATATTTAATTTCTTTGCTAATTCAACAACTCCATGGGACGAACTGCAGCAGGAGCTTAAGATCTCTGACAAGGGTGAATCAGAAACACTGTGGAGTGCAAGAGAAAAGACAGTAAAAGTTGTACATGAAAAACTGGATGTATTGCTAGGACTGTTAGAGCAATTAAGAGAGACTGGCAACACGGCTAAAACAAAATGTGGTGCTCTTAATATTCTGCAACGCATGCTTACATTTAATTTTCTTGTACTTTTGCATTTTTGGATAAATCTATCAATCGAGTGCAGAAACATCTTCAGGACTCAAAAATTAATTTTAGAGAAGTAGCTGCTGACCTTGATTCTTTGAAAGAGAAATTGATAGAATCATGTGAAAAGTCCTGTCAAGAAGTACTTAAAGTGGGCAAGAATCAATGTGAAACATGGGGATTGACCATTTTGAACAACACTGGATGACTTAAATATCAAAATGGTTTACAAATTATGTAAGTACATCTAGTAAGCTATACTTCATTAGTTCCAGCTTTACAGTTGTGATTTCTAGCAATTTCCACCTGAAAACTACTTTAGTTTCCAACTGGAATTTGTTGGAATTTCCAATAAAGCTTGCTTTGCTAATACAGTTCAACAAAACAGAAACCACTTCTTTTCTTAATGCTAAAAGTTCATTCCTTCCATGTTTTTTATAATAGTGAAATGAAGAATATGGTAACTCTCCCCAAAAGGATCAATTTTAGGTGTTATCTGCACTTACAAGTCATCATACTAACTGAAAACTGAATTTAAACAAGAATGTAGTTGTGGTACATCCAAGTGTAGTGAATTAATGTTTGAGCTATAGTGGATAGGTCCACTTGATAACAAGAGATTTGCTCAAGACATTGATTTATGAGTAATGCTTAATCTCTTACTGAATCGGTGTAACAAGATTGGACACAAAGTGTAATACAAAATTAACAAATTGTGTTCAACAGAATCAACATAGGTGGTGTTGTATCCTGTAAATGAATGTTTCTTAATTTTTTCAGTACCAAGGATCGCCTCACTGCTTCCCTAAGCTGTCACGGGCCACTAAAATGCAAGAACAATGAAAAACTATTGCAACTTACATATGAATAATTTTACAGTTTTTGTTTGTGTTTATGAAAGTCCATGGGCCGGCAAGGTAGGTGTGACAGAGCAGTGGTTAAGGAGCACTGATCTAGAAATCATTTGAACAACCACTGAAGGACAATGTTGTTGACATCCTTATAAATCGTTTCATATTGAGTATTATCCTCCTTGAACGTTAACAGGTAGTATCCATTCCCGAGAACAACAAATGAACAAAGGTAGTTTAGAACGAAATCAACTTAACAGCTTTCTCAACCACGTGCTAAGTGAAACCTGCACATATATAGATCAACTTTAGGCGGTAACGGGTATACATGTAATTAATTCCCGAGAACAACAAAGGTAGCTTAGACCAAATGTTATGAGAAACTTCCACATATACAAAACAAAGAACAAATACTATAATATTACAAGAAAGATCGAAATATACGGTATATTCAAACACCACATAGTCATACACTATTATAAGGTTTTTCTTTCTGGTTCTTTTATTCTATTATTTAAAATAATATTGATATTCATGATATATTGTTCATTAACATTACATATTGTTAAGAAGAAGAAGAATGACTTTAGGTTATGTGTGGACTACTGGAAGTTAAATCAAGTCCCAGAATCTGATCACTATCCATTGCCTCATATAAATTACATTTTGAATGCTTTGTCAGGGGCAACCTGTATCAGTACGTTAGACTTATCAAGTAGATATTAGCCAATACCTGTCAAGATAGAGGATCGTCATAAAACTGCCTTCATAACTGATAATGGACTTTATCAATTCAAAGTGATGCTTTTTGGTCTTAAAGATGCACCTTGCACCTCCCAAAGACTTATGGATAAGGCTTCAGCGGGAGCAACTGAATGTTCCAAAGTTTATATTGATGATAATATAGAGTTTTCACTCACATTTGAACAACACTTGAAAGACCTTGAATTGGGTTTCTACAAGCTACGTACAACTAATCTTACTGTAAAAGTTTCTAAAAGCAAAATGTGTCAATCAGAAGTATCATATTTAGGATTTAAACTTTCTTCAGAGGAAATACACACAAATGATGACAAAGTGAAAACTGTTACAGACCTCCCAACTCCAAGAAACTGCAAAGAGTTAAGCATATTCTTGGGTATGTGTGCCTAGTACAATTAGTTCAATACAAACTCACCATCTAGCTAATCATTTGTGTATTGAGTAAATATGTATGATGAAACTGATTTCAGCTCCCTTAACGGTGACATACACATACTATTAAATGTTGCAGAAGATTATGTAAATTTATGATCAAATGAGGGGTACTCTCGTGACTTACTCAGTGAATACATACCCTCCCAGAAACTTCACTAGGAGTGAAAGTCACGAGATAGTGAACGATACAGTTAGTGAATTATTGCTGTTTATCATCCGATGTTGTTATTGGAAGACTACATTAAAATACTTGTGTCAATACAGCTTTTATCAGAAAAATAAGACATATGTTTTTAAATAATACAAAACACTGTCCATCAGCGAAATATTCGCTCTAATGCACCTTACACAGCTTGGTATTGGTAAACATTACCAATGCCAAGCTGTGTAAACTGCATTAGAGCTAATATTTCGACATTGCTTTGTATTATTTAAAAATTATTAATATCGAAAGATGTTTTTGTGTTGCTGTATTATTATTATTATTTTAATTAGTTATTTTCTTTCTGGTTCTTTTTTCATGATTCCATTATTTTCCATGATATTTATGACATATTGTTTATTAACATTAGTATCAAGACACGTGTTGTTAACTGTGTTTTGGTAAGTGTTGGTAAAAATTGAATAAACTGCTTTTTTTGTTGTTGAACCCTAATTGTAGTAGCCAGTTTATTTAAAATCGTTACAATTGAATATGCAAGTTATTACCGTAGGCTGTGCACAACCTTTCTACTTTTGATGTGCTATGAATGTGATATCCGGATCATATCGAGCATATAAAAAATTCGAATGGATTAGTTAATAAAACTAACTGAAGTTATTAGAACTGGTTGGTTCATATGACGTTATCGCTGTTGCCACGGGTTGTTTCGTATAGCGGTATTGTTATTAGCAGAGTAGTTTTTTTTCATTTTATTTCTTGTTATATCCAAAGTAAGGTAAGAAGTTTCTTTTCATTTTATTTCCGGTTATATCCAAGGCACTTAATCTTATTTTCTCTTACATGTACTAGTTTATTTGGTAAAATCTAGAAGAATCGGGTGATGAAACACGTCCGTGAAGCGCAAAGCAGTGAGTGGCGGAACATAAGGTGTAAATAACGTTATTGGGAAGGTTCTCTTGCAAATTTAAAGGAAGATCCCTGCTGTCCATCCCCTAGCTCGGCCAAAATTGGAATTTGACGCGTGAAAATATTTAAAAGCGATATTCACACCATTACGAAATATTGCTATTATCTGATGTACCATAAATATCCTATAATACTAGATGACGAAATGCTTCCTATTCGCGAAGCCAGCGTCCACCATATTATGAAGATCCTTGAGACCCCTCCCCCTCAGTGGCTCATCGGTAAGTTTGAAGGCTTGTAACGCTAAAAATCGGGTTTCAATACTCGTAGTAGGCACAGCACCGATAGACAGGTGTGTAGCTTTGTGCTTAACAAACAAACAAACAAGATCGTTAAGAAATATGTATTAGTTAGAAGTACACAGTTTAGAACTCCAAATTAAACAAACTGAAGTACATAAAACTTATGTAAATTAATTTACATAGCCTTGCAACTCGTATATAAAAATCAATTTATTTTGCCCTATAATTTATCACGAGTGAAATTTTCTTTCACCTCATAGTTTTCTGTTAACTATGATATTGCGTCTTAGACCAGGGAGTGTTGATACTCACTGTTTTTGACCTAAGTTCTAAGCCTGTGCCGTTATAAATAATATTCTGCATGGAATAAAAGATCTGATGATTCAAACATTTTTTGATCTAGTTTCTTACTAAAAAACTAACACGTGTTTTAAACTACATTTATTGTCTAATCGAGTTCAGTTATTTGTTACAATTTCAGAATCATGTGATAAAGTGGATGAAACATGATTCATATACTTATTTAGAGAATGGAAAAAAATAACCATAAAGATTCAATAATTCAGATTTATTTTTTACTTTTTTATGTTAAAACAAATGTCTTAGGATACGTTTATTTACATATATATCAATACTGCTATTTGTGAAAATGTGCGTAGGCTTTTTCGTTAGCCCCCCCCCCACACACACACGGTATGTATGTGGACTTATGACGCTAGAAACCGGGTTTCGATACCCGTGGTGGGACGAGAATAGATAGTCCATTTGTAACTTTGTGCTTAACTACAAACAAACAAAATATGTGTTGGTGTCTGAAACATATAGCACATGTAAAATATTTTTGTTTCATGTTAGAAACTTTACGAAATAGAACAACCAATGGTAATTCATTACGTCAAGCATCTCAAACACTAGACTAGTTGAACAAAGAAACTTCAAATCAATAACTCTGTTTAGATAGTAAATTTCACTCGCTTTTTTCTTCACGCACAAAATATATGACTGAGCGACAAGATCATCCACTTTTATCACCTTCATAAGAATATCATACCTTCTCTTCAGAATGGCGTCTGACGTGGAACAGCCCAGCGAATGTTTCAAAAGACATTTGTTGTTGTTGTGTGAAATTATGGATAGAAAAGAACAAAGAACTCCTCAAGAAATACAAAGTAGTCTTACCAGTGTGTGGCATTTATAAAGTAACATGGCAGAAAATCCCCCAAAAAAGAAGTCAAATTAAATCATAATGTGTCAGACTTGTGACTGTGAGATAGGGTATGATATCTGTCTTTATTTGTCAAGATTTGTAACTATACAATCTCACCTTGAGTACTAAAAAAGAATGTTTTCTTAACTACCTGACACTGAGATTAATTAGGATTGTTTCTCTTTATCGTTGTCTTACTATTAAATAGTTTCATATTTTACTCTTTAAATTTTTAACTTGGAATATTTTAGTCTCCATTATCTTGTACACTATTATCAATGTTTTTAAAATAAGGCCTGGTAGTTAGGGCGTTCGACTCGCAATCTACGGGTCGCAAGTCCGAATCCCGTCATTGAACATGCTCGCACTTTCAGCAGTTGGTGGTGTTGACTAGTTGCTTTCCCGCTAGTCTATAACTTATAAATTAGAGACGACTAGCGAATATAACTTTCGAGTAACTCTACGCGAAATTCAACAAAAAATACGTTAATTCATGCATGCATTAAAGTTTTAATTTTTCTCAAGGTCTGTAACATGTGATATTGCTAAAAAAACTTTCGTATGAATGTTTTTGTCCGTGAAAAGCGTTTGTACAGTTTGTACAACCTTAGGCCGCACAACTCGGCATTTTGCTTGAATAACAAATATACAGCGAGATTAGTCGATATGTAAATATTTTGATCGTACCAAAATGGCGGGATGCGCACGTCACTAGCTTCAGGGAATCAGACAGATAACAGCATCAATGCGCGATCAACTACTACATGATACCTATGGATTATACAAACCTAATTTCTTCAACTTCGTTACCATAAAATAGGCCTTGTTTATACAAAATGTTACCTTGTGCTTAGCATTTATACATATATTTGGACTTTTAAAGATTACATTTATGTTTAAGCGCGTGTATACACGCGCGTCTAAATTCAGTCTTAAACTGAGACCACCCCCAATTTTTTTTTGGATCCGCCACTGAGGTTGGTGATAAAGACCACTCTAAAATCATTCGGATTAACAGTACAAAAATCTCTAAATAGTGCACAAAATTACTTCGTTGACTGGCGCTATATTTTCATTAAAAATCGAATAAACAGGTAAATGAAAACGGTAGTTTCAACTTTTACATTATATTTATGATTTTTTTACATTATATTTTAGATGTAGAGTTTATTTCCTGCAAAATTTCCATTCCGTTAAACTGAGGATACACATATCGCTATAATAGTTTATGTTTGGCAGAAACTATGTTTTAAATTTCATTCAAAAGAATAAACAAGCAAACTTATAAAACGGCATTAAGAAAATATTTCCTTTAGAATAATTCTTGATTGGGGTCGTATTGTTCAACAGACTATCCCAGTTCACTTTAGTTGTCATAAATAAAAATTCTTTGATTATAGATATTAAATGTACTTTTTTTTTCTCATTAAACGTATGCACAGGTTGAACCTGGATTTGGTAGCTGGTGAACCTGGTTCTAGTATGTGTGATAAACACATAAAAATATTAGAATAATTATAGCTAAATATAAGAATACAAATACAATGTGAATAGAATTTAGCAGGATCATCCTCTGGAAATGCTGAGAAAGCTGTCCTACTCCCGTTATAACGTTGACAGTGGAATGGGGATCAAGCATAATAGTTATTGAATGTACCTTTTATTAGAATGAATTACAGTTACTATAATGAAAATATGTATATTGATATATCTATATATATATATATTCATTATAGTAAGTGTATCAATATCTTAGTATTAAAGCTGATAAATGTTCATTACAAATAATCCGATGGGTCCCAATACCGTTAGATGGAACAGCTGTTGCATGTTACGGGTGATCGATTGCTGTAATGGTAAACATAATGAAAGTAAACTGAAATCGAATTTGAATATTTATGATACGTTATTAAATGTGAAGGTGTATTATATAGAATGGAAGATAATATATATCATTAGGTACAAGTACTTTATGCTGGACAATCCTGGGATTCATATTCATCTTGTTTTTACTTTGATTTCCCTCCATTGTTATAGTAATAAGCTGATGCAAAGTAAACATTTTTCATAATAAGTATTTACAACGTTTCAATGTAAGCCAATGAAGAAGTGGAGAACAGAATACGTTATTTATTTACACTGTTTTTGTTTTTAATGTACATAACTTATATCTCGCTATCTACCCGTGAATACCCATACCAAATTGGTTGAGGTAGTGAACTAACAAATAATAGCATTATGCTATCGCAATTAAATATACTGATCTTTCACTAACACTATGACTGCAATAATGTTGGATGTTATAAGAAATGTATATCTTTTCTTTTATTGTTCGTTACGTCATTTACTTTATTTTATTTTATGCAACTCCCACCACACAGACGCTTACAGCTAAATACTGCAGGGGAATTCCAGTTCCAACAACATAAAATATATAATAAATCACATTGAAAGAGGAAAGTACTTTCCAGAACCACTTGAAAAAATCAATAGTTCAAGAAAAGAATGAATAGACATATTTAAATGAAAAAAGAACGAATGTTCACGAACATATACTAACTAGAATAAATTTACAGTAGGTACTATACTTACATATTAAATACCTTAAGACGTGGCTTCCGTTTCTTTGGATGACTGTCGCGAAAGGGTGCTGCGTTCTCCAGTGTTTTCTGTATTGATAAGTTTTGTATCATCTGATGTAATATCTAATAGATCATTGTGTGAGTCTGTTTTAACTAGATTTTCTCCGCCATCGGATTCATTCGAGGTTTCTTGTTTCCGATTGTTAGTGATTGGCACCACTTGATAACCACAAATACATACATTGGTCTGTTGCTGAGGCAACGCCCCAAAGTTATTGGAATATATACACAATGGGTTACTACAGCGAGTCATAGACCTGATATGGTGTGGTGCAGTAACGCCACTTCTATCTATACCAGAGTGTATCATCCAGGAAGACGTTGATTCAGCTCGTTGTATGGGCCGCTGGTTGGTAGCACCATCCACATGTGCAGTAGAACGTTCTACTGGGGTCGATGGGATAATACCTACCTGAAGTACTGCACCATCCCGTGGGTGCACTGCTGCTTTACTCAGGCCGTGACACTTTTCATCCACTACGCCAAGGAACTTGATCGGCTGAGCATGTGGCTTTGTACCCTTTTTAGGCCCAATAGCTTTAAGTGGTTGTTTTCCTAGATTATTATTTGGTAGACAAAACTGTTCACTTTTTTCAATTAATGGCTGAACATCCCTAGAAAAGTCTACGTTTGCCTGTATTGAAGGGATCCTGTTCAAAGGAATAACAACGGTCTCTGTTCCTTGGCCTGTAGTACATGCCAGATTTACTTCTTCCGAGTTTCCACACGAGAGCCTTGGGTAAGTTTCTGGAATTAGTTGTTCCATCTCTTCTCTCTGACTACTATCTGTTTTCTTCAAAATAGATTTTTTCTTGCCATTATCTGGACTAGGGTGCCCCCTCCGTGCTGTCGCTGTGCCCTCCGGCTCTCCTAAGAAGATGTTTTTACTGGTGGCTTTGGCTAGATGAATTTGGAAAAAAGAAAAAGCACTGGGATTAAATCTTCGAAGAGATTTTAAAATATTTTGAAAAACACAAATACAACCTAAGTACGTGTGTCTCATTTTGATTTTGGCTTACATAACCCTATTTAAAAATTACGGATAGGATTAACAAACGCAATCCATATGAAAAATTTAGAAAAGGCTTACCATACTCTATGCCTATTACAAAAAAAAAAGGTAATAGATTTAGACAAATCTCGTGTAACAAGTTAAAAAAGGCTACTTTTACGGTATACACGAATCAAAATTAATTTATCTAATGATTAGCAATAGTATCTAACTAATTAACTACACGTTAATGTAAAAAATAGCAGCAATTTTTGATTAAGAAATATAAACATAAGCTCCCCCCCCCCCATCTACAAGCAAAAATAAGCAAAAGTGATACATATAACGATTAGAAACACTTTGATGTATTATAATTTTATTATTAGTTTAGATGTATTCTCAGATAATCTATACTAAAAGGCTAACTTGCAAAACCGACTATAAACAAAGACACACTCATACAGTGTGGAAAATATTCTATAGAATCTGTTTCTACGACTTTATGCATGCTGTTGATTAATACCGCAGGGAAGCGCTACAGTGCAGTTACTACTCTAATTGGATAAAATTAGAAGTTCCCCTCACTCGACGTGACGTAGCTTACGGTAGTTGGTGTGTCAGAGAGCTTTCCTTCCGCATCGGTCCTCACTTACAGAAGATAAACACCTAAACATGCAGATGACAAGTTTCAAAAAATCATTTAGCTCAATTTGCAATTAAAAAAGTAAAAGACTGCGACTTTTCTTTAGTCACTTTGAGGTAAACAGGTCATCATTAGAAATTTACAAAGATATATCTCCGGTAGGTAAAATAGACGACGTATTTCAGAAAGCAACGTTAGAAAACTTATAAGTTGGGAATTAGATGAACAGTACAACTTCGAAATTTTGGTGAGCAACTCAGGTAAGAATATTTTAAAAGTACAAAAAAGTGAACCTGACAGGATATAAAACTGTTGAAATACAATGTGGCGAAAACTATTAGGTGAAAATATTAGTGGACTGCTCCAGGTAGGGTAAATACCCCAAGGTGCAAAGTCTGGTGAGAAACTTCAGATAGTAATATTTCTCAAATACCAGGTGGTGATACTAATGTACACTACAATGTAAGAACATTGATGAGCAACTGTAGAAATGGATAATATTGAATTACAAGATGTGATAAGGATAAAACAGTTTCAATTACTAGGTAGATATATATCGAATAACATTACAAAGTAAGGGTACTAATGAGTATTTTCAGGTAAAATTATGTTTAAGATATTAAATGAAAATGATCACAATATATATCTCAAGAATATTACATCGCCATTAAAGAAATGTTCAAAGTAAAAAATAATATATCAGTCTCTTATCAGGTAAACATATTTCGAGATTTTGGAAGTTATACTGAACTCTAAAGCTTAACAATAAGTAAATAGACATGACAAAAATCCCATCGTGTAAATAAGGTATAGCTTGGTAAAGGCCTAGAACACATACAGACATGCCACGAGCGAAAGGATCCTGGGAAATAACTGTATTTTCACGAGGTCGCATAGATGGATGATAGGAAGATGGTCAAGATCAGTGAAAAATTACTACGTCACTTGCAATACCGCTGTCCACAATAAATAGGTGAGGTATTTACTTAGAATATTCAGTTAAGGCCCACTAACTGGAGGTTTCTCTCTGAATTGTAACCGAGTTAGTTACAAAGAAAGAGATAGTACATAAATGCACTGTCTAAACAAATATATCAATTGTATACTAAAACAAAATGCAAAACATTACAAAACAAAAGCGCTAGTGTGTCTAGTGAATATGTTGAATTAATAAGAGCTGTGAAAAACCTTTTAATAGTTTCTCTTACCAGTTTAGTATGCTACACCTTGAAACATACAGTAAACTTGAGATAAACTAAAGAAAATAATCCCGACATCTTAAGTTAAAATAACAAAGAAAATGCAAATGCTTAAACAATTAATAAAGGTCTACTACAATACAAAATTATGCTAAAAAATAAAATAAAAAATAAACGTTAAAACACTATAGTTAAAGATAAGTTTATTTAACTCCAAGATACCTCTTAAATGTATGGAAATAAAGTATAAAATCTAAAAAGATAAATCTACTCAAATCTACAAGTCTGCTAGGTTGAGGCAAAACCCGACTTTTTATACAAAAACATTATCATTAAACAAAGCCAAACTTCTATACGGGTCCAAATTCTAAAAGTGGCTCATGCATTCACAGCATTCTGGGTGCAAAGGGCATGGAACCTAACTTTTATCTAATTTGCCAACAAGAAGAACATCTGTCTCTCTCACAATATCATGAGTTATCTTTTCCATAAGAGAACACAAATAACCGCCAATTAATGAATTTACGTGCAGTGTGTACTGAGGAAAGGAAAGCTGAGTCACTTAATTGAGTGTCTCATTGCATTCAGACTGAGAACTGTGAAACCATTATTTTGAAAACAATTATATACTAAATAAAGTTTGGTTTGTTACAAATTTCGCGCAAAGCTACACGAGGGCTATCTGCGCTAGCCGTCCCTAATTTAGCAGTGTAACACTAGAGGGAAGGCGGCTAGTCATCACCACCCACCGCCAACTCTTGGGCTACTCTTTTACCAACGAACAGTGGAATTGACCGTCACATTATAACGCCCCCACGGCTGAAAGGGCGAGTATGTTAGGTGGGACGGGGATTCGAACCCGCGACCCTCAGATTGCGAGTCGAGCGCCCTAACCACCTGGCGATGCCTGGCCCCCTAAATAAGAAAGGAACTAATGCATGTTAAAGTCCTATAATAATTTCTGCAAGGCCCAGATCAAGCCCGTAGCAGGGGGGGGGGGAGTTCAAGGGTGACCCCCACTCCCGCCGGGTTTCTGCTCGCCAATTAACATTTTTTCCCCCTTTCTTTGATGGTGGCCTCTCATTATATAATTGCTTTTGTAACACTGTGGATATACCAGGAAATAAAATGTTCATACTTATCAGATGAAATTTACTGGAAATGTTTATTTGCAGTGATAATGAAGGAGCCATTACATATTTCGGATTTTCTTTTCGTCCCTGGGCGCTAAAGTTACGCATGAAACGAGTTCCAGTGTGGACCCAAAAGACCCCCTTCCCACTTCTAGACCTGGCTACGGGCTTGGCCCGAATTCCCAAAATCAACATAATTTACTCTTTGTACTGTGGCTAGCACTGTTGCAAGAGAGATGGAAGTTTGCTACAATACAATCAGAACTTATCTTTATAGTATGTACTATAATGGCAGTGTAGCTGGACATAAGCCACTCCTCACTCTAGGAAATATTGAACGTAAACAGCAGTAAGTATGACAGAGGCTGTCCCACTCTCCTACCTTTTTGGACACTTTTTTTTTCTGGTGAGTCTAGATTTGCACAATTGTTGGATAGTGGATGCACCTGGGTTTGGCAACTATCTATCAAAGAACTTCCGTTGAACATCTGCAAGCCACGGCAAAGCATGGTAATGTTTCTGTTGGCCATCTAGTGGTATGCCAAAAGACAATTACTGTTGCCTGATACATCATAGTTCCTGTGCAAGGACTATTACCTGTCTAAGGTGATGACCACCCCTGTGTGTTTCCTGCAAAAGCATCCCAAATAACCAACTTCTATGGACACTACCATTCAAGTCTTTACTAAGGGTGGGGCGCAAGCTTACAGATTCAGATTTCAGATCTGGCCAATATGATGTATAACTGTGTTTCTGCCTTAAATGTTGTTTGTTTATTTGATAAAACAGAATTCTTTCTTGAATGTGCATCTATTTACTTAATGATAGGTTATGTATATTGAACAAAACAACTAAAATATAATTCAAATTTACAATACGTTAGCAATGAAAAGTAAAAACTACTGTTATAAAATATCTTAGATCAACCCCAAATTAATTCTTATGCAAAGGAGACATGTATTGATTAGTCATGTAATCTGTAATGCAGATGATTAATCATTCAACTTATTCAACTTGAGCTGTAAATGAACATTTGGTAGATGTGGCTTCAGTATGGATTATAGTCTCCACAAGGAAAGTCATGCACTGATACTGCATGCTGGAAATCAAAATGCTGATATTGTTCTGAGGTATCCTCAACCACTCATCTGAAAGAGCTATTTTCAAAGCATAATGGTATTTAATTTTTTTTTAATGTAATCATTCATTCAGTCTCTTCTTGTTTAAGAATCGTGTCGACTAGTATAGAACAATGGGGCACGCATTATTATCCATTAGACCAGCGTTTCCCAAAGTGGGGGCGCCCTCAGGAGGAACACAAATTCTCTCTTGGGGGCGCGAGCGATTAGGGTAGACTCAATAGTGCAATGATGCAAAATTAAGTGTTTTAATATATTTTTTATTTATGAAAATTACAAGTAATTACTACAACACATACAAAGTTTTTTGTTCCTTCAATTTTCTACAAGATTGTGCATTGTGGAAGTGTCAGAACTAGTGTCAAATAATTATAGACATTGTATAGTGTAAGCTTATTCGTATTTTAGTCATCCAAATACATGCCTTTATTAACAAATCAACCGTGACGAACGTATTACAGCAGATGATCAACAAATGCTTGGAAAATACGAAAATGCCCTCTGAGTAAGAAAACCTAGAATTGAAGATAATGCCACTAATGTTATTAACAAAAAGTAGTCACGGAGTCTATTTCTTATTTTAATAATTGGTTATGCCCCCTCTGGCCTTGATAACTGCTTGACATCGACATGATATAGAGTGCACGAGGGATTGAATGCAGACAGGGCTGAGCTCATGATGGGTGATGCAATTAATTTTTCCACCACTGTATAGTATTTTAGCGTGTTAAATTTCGTCACTTAACTCACTATTTCACTCATTTAAGTAAATAAAGAGAGGAGTGCACAAGAAACCATATTTATTAAAGCAGAGCGTGGATGACAAAAGTCTGTGAAACGCTACATTATACTGAAGCCAAGGTCAATTGCTTCAGAATATGGAAGCACACAGGATTATAAGATTGGGTCCTATAATGTGTGACATTAATGATACCATTTTAGGGTATATATATAGTTTGAATATATACAGCAATTGACATTCCTTTTCATACGGGGCCCGGTATGGCCAAGTGGTTAGGGCGCTCGACTTGCAGTCTGCGGGCTCGAATCCCCGTCACACCAAACATGCTCACCCCTTTTAGCCTT
>NW_013666712.1:239541-261970 GCF_000517525.1 Limulus polyphemus | reverse complement strand
TGACTAGCTGCCTTCCCTCTAATATACAGGGACCCTAAATTAGGGACGGCTAGCGCGAAATTCAAAAACAAACAAACTGTTCGTACGGTACTTTCATTGCCACCATGTACATCACATTACTCTACAAAAATGGGGTTGAAGCTGATTCCCCTCCAATTGAATTTATGGCTAGAAACATGAATCATCTGTAAAAGAAAATATTGTTCCACGATTGTGGCGAGCCAGGGCCAAGATACGATGATGTTCTGCTTATGATATGACTACCGACACTTTATATATGACACTTTAAGAAACTTTTAGCCAATTTGTAACAGCCTGCTGTCATCGGCCGGCTTCTATTTGTTCACTGATTCTTAACGTTCAAATGTCTCTTTTGAGATCTAACAATAGTTCCTGAATAACGTGTAGAACTTCAAATTCTGTGATGTGCTTGGAAGAGACAGGTGAGACAATATTATGTGAGACAACTATATTTATATAGTATATCAATCACTTGCATTTCATAATATCCGATTTAATCAATAGTTGTGTACTTTTCATTACAATGAACTGAGGGAGAGGTGATGAATATTAGTTTATAACAATGGTTTTGCTTTTAAATATTTCATGCAGTGTTCTTAAAAGTAACAAACTGTTAGTGATAAGTTTAGAACGTACAAAAATGAAAAGTCTTTTCATTTACAGATATTTATGCATAAACACATACAAACACACATACGTGCGTGTATTCAGATTTTTTTATTTAGTAGAGAAACCTAACAACAAGTTTTAAAAACGATTTACTGAAGAAAAAGAACGAAACTCTATAAGAGAATTTGCTAGGTTATAGAAACAAAGAATAGTAACTCAAAATTCTCGAGAAAAATGGATCATCCAAGAAAAATACAACCTTTGAGAATCTAGGATATAGGATTTGTTTGTTTGTTGTTGCAAAGGGCTAAACAATGGACCACCTGTGTTGTGCCAACCGCAGATATCAAAATCCGATTTTTAGCGTTATAAACCCTCAGAGATACTGGGGGGAATGAAATGGGATGAATATGATAGGAATTTTTGACACTAGCTAAAACCAGTAAAGTAAAATAGGCAAAGGAAATACAAAAGAGTAGGATCAATAAGGGAATCTGATGGGTAATACAAACGTAGAGTAATTCAGAATTCTGGAGAAAAATGGACCATGAAAGAACAGTGGAACATTTGAGAATCAATGAAATAAGTATTGTACGATAAGAATTCTTTAAACTACCTGAGACCATAAAACAAAAGCGACAGGATTCATAGAGAAATACTGTGATAAACCTGTAACAGAAAATGCTTGGTTACAATCCAGTAGATATCATTTGACGGACACATATATGTAAAAGTACAAAATGCTTAGAGTATTAGATGAGTATTAAATAGTTATGTAGTGAAGAAATTATACGTTAGAGATGAAAAATTTATAATCATAAGCCAAGAAGAGGAAAGGAACTTTAAAATAATTATTAAAGGGGAAAATATTTTTTGATGGAATTTCGAGCCTAGAAGATATAAATTTTAAATATTTGTTATGTATAAAGTTGAGGTTGGTACTTACTGCCTCCTGTAAAGGGTCCTTTCATTCCCAATTTCGGCTTGCTTGTAGGCATAGTTATAGTTTCTGTGGTTGGCACTAGGTAGCGTTGTGATGGATCTGTGTCATCAAAACGTGTGCGTGGTTTGATAGCTTCTAGAAATCTAGGTTTCCGAGCTGGAGAAGACGATATGGCCGTGATTTTGGCATGTCCTTCAGGAATTTCTCCAGTTAGTACTTTCCCTTCCGTTTCCTCATTTGTAGCACTGTTGCAGGAAGAGCTGCCAGCTGCTGGTTTGTGCTCCTCCAGAGGATTAATATACAAGTTACTTCGTCCTGACCTGATGTCCTCAGCTGTCAGATCGCCTTGGGAGGAAAACGGATGTGTATTGCAGCTTGCATAGGTATCGGAGCTTTCAATGCTCCCTACATCCCACTTACTGATAGGTTTCATTTCGATGTTGGACTGAAGGTCTCCAGGGAGAGGAACATCATGATCAATAAAGTCCTTGATCTCCTGGTTGAAAAGTAGACAAAAAAAGAACTAACTCAATAGTTAGAAAAAGCTTGTGTTTAGTAGAGAGTGGCATAATACTAGATCCACAGGGTACCCCAAAGTGTTTTGTTTTCAGAGTAAATAAAACCAAAATTAAGTTTGTTTTGCCATGCCCAAAATTAAGAATAACAAATATTTTTATTTCTTGCTTTTAAAGTTCATATGTCATACTGTGTTGTAGCCTACAGAGTGCATAATTCTTCTCGTGATTCATGGTATGCGCATGTTTTATTGACGTTCGGACAGTACAAATTGCTACGTCAAGCGTCCCGTATGTGACGTCATTTTAGTGTCTACTGACTGAATGACAGACAAACACTGCTGTATACTGGTGATGATTAAAACAGGTGATCCTTACAGATGATCTTTGACTCCCTTTCGGGGAATTAATGAATTACATTTGATCAATAATACAGAATGTACCAGTAAAAGTACCTCTAGTAAATGTAAAAATAAACAAGTAGAGACAATAAAAAAGAGTGCTAGAAAGATTCTGTATGGATAAAGAATCGGTAGAAAGATATCTGAGTAGACAAAAAGTGGTAAAAAAGATAAATATGTGGTACGTAAAGATTTGTTTCACTGGCCGTTAAAGACTGGTAGGTATACCAATGTTCAGTTCAGAACAGGCAAATAACCACTCATGGGGTGCATTCGTTTATTTACACGAAGCTACTCAATAGTTGTTAACCTCCTTGAACGAATATTCAGTTGTCAATGGTTGAAAAATTAAGGTCACTGGCCAATCAGTAAGTACTTCCGCTGAAAAGCAGAATTGGTGGTGGTAACCCGAAAACGGAATTATAAATTAACAACTCACAATTTGAGAACATGCAATGAAATTTAGGGGAATTAAAGAAGTCATATAATAATAAAAAATTGCGTCTAGTATGAAGTTCTACGACATAGTTTCACTATTATTTTAAATCTCTTGTGAACAAAAATATGGCCAGAGAATAAGTAAAATATGATAACGTCAATTGAAATCTGCGGAAACATTTAGGTTACTTCGAATTAATAAACAAAATCATTTGAAATATTTAAACAGAAGAATAATAAGAAGCGGGATTGTGTCTATACTAACATTAATTTTATCTGTGTAGTGGACTGGACGTGGCCTAGTATTAATTCGCCCTGATTGTGATTCTAAGAGATCAGTGTTCCTATTTTGTTGCCGCAAGAATGCGCTCTGCGCTTTGGGGCCGTGGATGCACTATGATAGTGAGGGTCAAATTCCATTATTAGGTAAGACAAGAGTAGCTCAAAAATTAGCTGTAGGCGCTGTTGACTGGTTGCTTTTCCTCTTATCTTTCAATTTAAAATTAAGAACAGCTATACGCAGATAGCCCTTGTATAGCTTTTCTCGAAAATTCTAAACAAACCATATTTTATACAGAAAAATGATTCACCTACTGGAGAAGTATATTCCGCGTAATTCGCTCCTGTACTCAATGGATTCAAAACAAGTTGACTATCTGTCCCTCTTGTGGCGGCGAAGTCAAGCAATGCGTTAGTGCACAGCGGAACAGTATCTGGTGGTAATGAAACTATCTGTGAATCTTTCCTGAGATCCATATTATGGTCGAAGTTTTTGTAACAGCCTGCACCAGTGTTAATTCTGGCAGACTCCCCACCTAGACTTGTGGCATCTAATTGCTGAAAAAGAAGGATTCTATAAACAAGTCAAGTGTTATTAAAATTAAATTTTAAAATCCTTGAAATTACAGTTCTGAGCTAACGATTAGTAACTTCAAATTAACTGATGTGGTCACAATAATCACTGTGTCTAACAGAACTAAATAACATGTACACAACAGTAAGTTGGTCGTATTCACAATATACATACAAGGTATGACTAATCATAGTCAACTGATAAAGGTTTGTTGGAATACATTTATGAAAAGAAAACTATATATAGAAATTAGGATCGTAAAAAATAGAGGGGGTGGAATTATGCGCATAAGCAGAGTCAATTAATATAATTAAATCATTTAATTGATTAATATGAACTCCAAAGAAATAAACCAATAGAATATTCAAATTAATTTAAAGAGACGAGATGCAAATAGCTTAAGTATGATCTTATTTAAATAGCAAATCAAAACTGGTAATAATGTTAATTCTACACAAAACAGATTGCAAAAGGGTAACTAGGCATTTGGTATCTTTACATGTGTAAGAACTAGGCATGAAATTTCATTAAATATTAAAGAAGTTTATATTTAATGCCATTAACAATGTCAAAAAGTAAACAAAAAATTTATGTCTAAACCCCCCCCCCCCAGTAGCACATTGGTATGTCTGCGAACTTTCAACAGGTTTCGATACCCGTAGTGTGTTTACCATCAAACAAAAGGACGCTTAACACTAATTCATTACTTCTATATTTGATTATATTTCCTAACCATGTATATGTAAATAATAGTCCAGAAAAAAGACGTTCATTTAAATATTATGCAATAATTAAGAATTTACTCTTTCACTAGTTTGACTTTATGCTATCCATATAACATGACAAAATATTTCATTTTACACACGATACTTTAAAGTTTTATCTTACACAAGGTTTACAAGGGTGGACACTCTACTTCCAAATATGATTATGTCATCAATGTCTAGATTTAATAATGTTAAAACCATTATTTTAACGACAATCTTCTGTCAGTTGAATTTTAACGAATCTACTGTCATCCGTTACTTGAATGTGATCACAATTTACGTTTTTGTTTTCAATTATATACATATTTATCTGTATTACATGTATTTTACAAAGGTGGGCAATGTTACTAAAAATTTTATAAATATTTCAACGTACATGTAATTGCGTATGTTTGACAAAGATCTTTCTATACTTCCGTAGGAAAAACATCAATAGGAGTGTTTTGTTAATGTGAAAATTCATTCACAGAAACAAACCAAAGTCATCAAGAAGTAGAAAACTATAGAAAAATGAGAAATAGTAAAAATGTTTCTATTGACTGTTGTTCACAGGTCGACAGTTTTATAATATTTATACTCAAAAATAGGTTTGTGTGGAAACTGGTTTATCTCTTCTGTTGCTGATTTTTTTTAAAGATAACGTTGTTGGAATGTTTACCCAATCTGTGCAGTCGATATTTTGATTGATCAGTATGTTTTTCATTTTAAACACATTTTGCGGTTAAACTGGGTGTAACCAAGCGCACGATTAATGAGTATTGAATCATATTAAATTAAATTGCGGAAGTAACTACAGAAGCTGACTTTTTCAGTGCTGTCAGAATGTAATTAAATCAAACAAACTTTTTTTTTTACATTTTATATAGTATCGCGATAAATTCGCTTTTTTATGAGATTAAAAAATTAAGGTCTTTTTTTAAACGGTCAGTTAATAAAACTACAACAGGCTTTACTGTACTCCGAATAAAAATTCGGCCCAGTAGTATTAAAAAGCTGTTGAATAAGGCGTTGTGTGTGATAAAAGTGAAGGAAGACAGGAAGAGATGCAGCCTTTGACTTTGTGTCACAAATATTTCTCTCGATATGATTTCAAACATCATGGTTATTGCTAATGTTTACTTCGAATCAGGGAACTTTCAAACTAGAAAAATAAAATATATTTAAGTATCTTTTACCTGACTAGTATTGTGCCCACTCTCCACTAGGACATCAATTAGATCCATTGACTTTGCAAAAGCATCTCTCAGGTTGATGTGATGGAAGGAGACAATACTACCTTCTCTTTTCGCTTTTTCCAGTGCTTCTCTTCTCTTCAGAGCCTTCTCTCGACGCATTTGATTTTTGTAAAACTCAGCAAAGTTGTTCACAATGATCGGAATGGGCAGTGCGATGACCAACACGCCGCAGATGCAGCATGCGCTGCCAATGATCTTTCCAAAGAGGGTAGTAGGGTAGATATCTCCGTACCCAACGGTTGTCATGGTAATACTGGCCCACCAAAAGGTCTCTGGTATGCTAGTGTACTTTGTACCTGGTTCATCCTTCTCGGCGAAGTAAGCCAAACTAGAAAACATCATGATGCCGATGGCTAAGAAGAGCATAAGTAAACCCAGTTCCTTGTAACTGTTCCTAAGCGTGAAGCCCAAGCTCTGGAGACCTGTGCTATGTCGAGCTAACTTGAGGATCCGAAGAATCCTCATTATTCGAAAAATCTGTACAATCCGCCTGACATCTTGGAACTGATCAGTGTGTTTATTGGATTCAATGAGAAACAAAGAGATAAAATAAGGAAGAATAGCTAGCAAATCTATTATGTTCAAGGCCCCTTTGAAAAACTTCCACTTATTAGGAGCTGACATAAATCGTAGAAGATATTCCAGGGTAAACCATGTTATGCAGACAGCTTCCACCATATTTAGTTTAGGGTTGTCACCCATCTGACCGTCCTTGTCTTCTACCTGCAGCTGAGGCAGTGTGTTGAGCGTGAGTGCTATTGTTGATAATACTATGAACAAGATGGAGAGCACAGCGACCACCTGGAAGACAGCAAAGAATGAAGTTCCGCCTAGAAACTTTAACCAAAAATAAACAAATAATCCGGAAAAATAAAACGGTTAAAATAAAAGTCAAGGCAGAAATTTAAAGCTTCATATTGCAGGTACAAAGAAGCAAATCCTGTAGATTATCCATTCACCAGAAAAGTACTTTGTTCTCAGTACACGTCCAAACTGGACAACATCAAATGAAGGATAACAGCGTCACTACACTGAGACGTGTGGTCGTCTTATTACCCATTCCGATCATCACGTGACTCTCCACAGATAAAGAAGAAGATAAAAAATAGTATTAGTAGATAGGTAGAAAAAACAATTATTTGTTATTTTGTTACAGAACTAAAATGTACCAATTGCTGCAAAACCTGAACATGTAAGTTATAATAAAAACCTTTATAGCTTTTTGAAACATACACATATATCTTTCTGAAACTACCTCATTTTTACTAATTTAATATAACAACAATGTACAACCCATTAGCCTGTGAAATCTGA
Source organism: Limulus polyphemus (assembly GCF_000517525.1). Taxonomy (NCBI): domain Eukaryota; kingdom Metazoa; phylum Arthropoda; class Merostomata; order Xiphosura; family Limulidae; genus Limulus; species Limulus polyphemus. The sequence continues at coordinate 254,874 of NW_013666712.1, read as the reverse complement.
CCTGTGGTGTTAATATGTGAATGGTATTACATCACAGTGCTCGCTCTTTCAGCTGTGGGGGCGTTATAATGTAACGGTCAATCCCACCATTCGATTACAAAGCCAAAGATTTGGTGGTGAGTGATGTTGACTGACATCCTCTCCTCTAGTCTATAATATCTAAATTAGGAACGGCTAGCGAAGGTAGTACATCGAGTAGCTTTGCGCGAAATTCAACAAATGAATATCACAGTAAAGCTAATAATAATTTATATCACACCATTCTCTATTGGCCCGATACTATTTTCCAGTAAGAAGAATTTTAATAACATTCCAACTACATCTTATCTGTTTACGTCAGCATGCACCAAATAGGGAAAAATTAAAATTGTATATGTTATACTATAGCTCATTACTATTATTTCCGTAATGATGTGATTTAGGTTATTATTCGTATCATAATAACATATTAAATATTAAGCGCTATTATAGCTTCATAAGAACAATAACCTGTGTGTATACAGTGTTGCGTATATCATATTAAAACAATTTTCAATATGCAAATCAATTAGTCATGTGACAACATAACATATATAAATTCGTGGTGGAATTGAATTTGTCAAAGCTACCTTTTAACATTGTTTGGAATTTATTAAGTAGTGTGATGCTCCGAAAACTGAGTACTTTTGGGAAGGGTACATTCCGATGCAAAATATTCATACAATTGGATCATAAAAGTTTGTTCACATCGAAATTTATAATTTCCATGGAAGGAATATCCGTTGTAGTTAATGAATTTAGAAAATAAAGTTGGGACACCAGTACCATCCTGAAATATACCGACAACGAGTCGTGTCCCATCTATAGTAAGCATATTGCGGCATCTTGTAATAGGTGAAAATCCGCGAACACAAAGATTAGTGGCAAAAGCCATCCATGTGCTCCAGGCAACAATATACAACATAATCAAAAAGGATTTCTGCCTGGAAAAGTTTTTTCATAATTCATCTAGTGTATGAGGACGGCAGTTTCTCACTGCCCATTTCAATAATACAATTGCAAAGAAATACACAGGCACTGTATTTAGCAAGTTAGCGTATCTTGCTTACATATGTAATAGCATTAATCCTTATTTCATTTTCAAATTGCTTGATGTATGAGATGGTTGAATGAATATGTAGTTAAAGCAGATTTTGTACATGTTATTTATGTCCATGAATTTATGAGGAGTGTTCTTTGAATAGGATAGTCTTGTAATGAAGCTTTTGCAATATAAACTACAGTAAAGGAATATTTACAAGACGTATTGTCTTCATATAAAGCATGACCGAACGTTATTACATGAAATTCGCTGTAATAACTTGAATACGCTCCAAAACTAGTTTAATATAATGTACTTAGTTTTCGTATAATAACACCTGGTTGTTGTCCACTACATTACCATAACAAAATCATTGTTTTCAGTATATATCCGTAAATTTTGAAAAAAAAGAACTGCATTTTAAGAGTTAAATATAAAATATTGATTGCAGGACACTCCTTAATATGTAGGCTCTGTTGTATTAAAGTAAAAAAAAAAAGAGTTAAATGTTATTTTCTATCAAAAGCATCACATGCGCAAAAAATATTCGTGGATTAATTGTTACAAGATGGCAGTGCTGAATGGTCATTAATTCTTTGTCAGACTGATGTATTTATAAATAATAATTAGTAATCTCAGTGAATGAGGAATTTTATCTTTGTAGAAAGAAGTATACTGGAGTATGAGTTGACTTTTTAAAACATGTATACGTGTAATTTGTCGAAAGATTTTGATATAGAAGTTGAACACGTTTGTTTCTTAATACCATACATTCATCAACAAGGTATGGAATAACTGTAACTACAGTTTATTTTTCTCCTGTGGGAATAGTAATGAGATGTCCCTTACTCCTGTCACAAAAAAAAAATCAGTTCCTACTGAACAAAGCAACTATATGTACTAAACAGCCTTTGCTATGAAGCTTAATATTTTACTAGGATTTTAAAATACATTATAGACGGTATTTCACCTCCTAATATATTGATAATAACAATGCATTCTGTTGTCGTATGTGTTATTTTTTCATTAAACTACTAAAACAACAGCATGTCACAAAAATCATGTCTGTTGTAAGCCATTTTAGGTAATAATAGCAGTATGTTATATATAGATTATACTTTGCAAAGCTAATCGATTGATAAACAAAAACACGTATCTCACCTAGTAAAGGAATAAGAAAATAGACGCGATAATTCTCACTACTAATGGTGAATATATTTTCTAACAGTGAACTGACAAACACTTAACTCACTAAATACCCACAAATTCACTGACGTGATTCACTCATTAAACTCATTCAATCATCACTGATAACTCATATTTATATCGTATTCTAGTTTATACATATTACACGAAGCTTCTCGATTTTTAACTTTCACGAACTTTCTATTATTATTATTATTATGAATTTCGTGCAAAGCTAAACGAGGGCTATCTGCGCTAGCCGTCCCTAATTTAGCAGTGTAAGACTAGAGGTTAGGCAGCTAGTCATCACCACCCACTGCCAAATCTTGGGCTACCGTCACATTATAACGCTCCCACAACTGAAAGGGCGAGCATGTTTGGTGGGGCGGGGATTCGAACCCGCGACCCTCAGATTGCAAGTCAAGTACCCTAACCACCTGGCCATGCCGGGCCTTGAACTTTTTAGATCTTAAGATTGTCGTAATGACAATCTCCCTCTAGCAAATATCTGCCCCCCAGTGGCACAGCGGTATGTCTGCGGACTTAAAACGCTAGAATCCGGGTGTCGATACTCGTGGTAGGCAGAGCACAGATAGCCCACCGTGTTGCTTTATGCTTAACTTCCAACAAACAAACATCTAGCAAATATCTAAATTGAAATATTGAAAATATAGCTTACAACGATATATACTACTACAACTTTTAGGCCTATTGGTTTCGAAAAACTTCGCCAAGTTTCAGCGTTTAAACTATAACATATTAAGAAATACTTTAATAATTGTATTAAGCTCATTTCACGTTTTCTACTGTTTTTCTGCCACAAATGCAAATGGTTCTGCTGTTAATATGCAGAAGATGACATAAAAAGAACCGTGAGGAATATAATGTTTGTTTGCACAGTTTATTTTTGTTAACACTCTTTAATTAATATAATATGATTTCTGTAAACTTCCTTCTTTTCAACCACGTACGTCTGTCTTTGCCAAATTTAACGTTGATAACGTTCACTGTTAGATTGATCGATTATGCGTTTCATGTTAGGGATCGAACTCTAATTCGAAAATTAGAGAAATGACGCCATAGAAGATGAGCTGGTTTACTAATTAGCAACTAATTAATTACTAATTAATTTTTTACTATACTTTATGAACTGGAAGGTTTCTTTGTATATATGTATTATTATTGTTACATTTCTTTAGCTACATTAAATGTTGTGGGTTACAAAATATTCAAAACGGTTTTAATGGCCATCCAACTAGCAAATGTTTGATTTAGATTTATGTCATGACTGATAAAACGTAAACCTATCCAGTAATTTGAAAACCGTATTTCAGTCTACTTCCTTGCCTGTCTCCGGAATTTGCAAATATATGGGAATTTTTCTACAATTAAGACTTAAGCTCAGATCTTAATACATACTGCGTTAAGTATAGTATATAACTGCTGCTATGAACGCTCGTACAGAACACTTTGAAAAGTTAAGTTTCCTTTCAGATCGACCGTAGTTAAGGAGGTAGTGAACGTTTTGTGTTTATTAAGTATTAACGATAGAGAAAATAAACTTATTGGATCATCTCTGCTATGAGTAGCCTGGGGTATAAGCCTGAAAACTAACTCTAATATTGATCTTGTACTATCATTGCAAATATTCTTAAATTTATATTTATAAATGACCCTTAAATTAATATGGTTTTTATTTTTGCACCAGAATTTAGGCAATGGGTGTCTGGCGCTGTTAACACGGCCATATTTGTATATTTTGTTCCACGTAGATTTTTGTTGTTTCCCCTGTGGATGCCTATACTTGTGGTAGAAAAAATCAAAGCATGTACATATTAATTGTGTACCAGTTTAACGTTGAATATTATTTATGATTTTAACTTTATACACAAGTGACAAAATACTATAATCATGTACATACAGTTATATTTATCGAAATTATTGTATTCTTGTTTATGAATTTTTCACGAAAACACTTTTAGACGTTATATTTGTATAATGTAAACATCTAGGCCATTATTAATTAGTTATATTCCTGTTAATATTTACTCAGTGTTCCGTGAACTCTGAATTTAGCACTTACTTTACGGTCACCGGGGCAAACTTCCTTGCCGGGTTACCTTTCTCTATCTTTTTTTCATTTATAAGAACTTATTAAAAAGAAAATCCTAAATTACGACAGCAATGAGCTCATAAACAAGGTAAAATCATAGCAGCAGTGGTTTTTAGCTCACATAAAGTAACAACAAATATGTATTAAAATCTCAAAAGTAACAACAAATATGCTAATTATTTTTCAAATTACTATTTCAATCAATCTTAATGTATCAAGCGTCTATATGCAAAGAAAAGCCAAAACCTATGCTTTTTATGATTAAATGAAGATATATCCTAAAGGTGCTTTGCGGGCTTTACAGATAACTAGTTTCATTCGCCCGGGCAGTTGCCCCCTTTGCCTCTCCTCCTGTCAACGAGCTTGTTTCAAGCACGATTAACTTTTACTTTTAGCATGTTAAAGATGTTTATTTTGTATGTGCTGTTTTAAGATTACAAGCATATGTCGTAACCCAGAAGTAAAAACCTTTAATGGCCTTTTACTTGGCTTCGCTAACAATAATTAAATTGATAACTGTTCAAGACCAGAACTTTCCTTCTTTGAAGCTAATGGTGTCGAAGTGAAAGACAGTAGTATTTAATAATTTCCAGTACTGTTTTACCACATCTTTGAACACCTAATTATAGACCATTACGATAAGATTTATGCAGTATGCCTGAAAGTTCTAAAGAAAAGTAAAATTTATTGTTTAACTCCACATCCCGATCTAAAAGTGAAGAATAACATGGTAATATTTAGTGTTAACATATCGCCAATCTAACATCTAAAACAGCATTTCGACATACAATATACAGATTTGGATTAGAGATCCGTCAGTTTCAGTCCCTCTGCTGAGAATAACATCGGGTGTACATAATTATATGTATTAAACCATTATGTTCTTGTTTAGACGTTATAGTTTAATTACAGTTATAGTCTAGTCCATTACTAATTAGCATAAAATTATATTTAACTGTGGTACACTGGTAGTAAATTTGTATTCGTTTAGTTATCATTACGGATTTACTGGTCGAGAAAAGACTGAGCGGTTTGTGTTCATTGTGTTTTCACGAAAGAAAATAGAACATTCAAATCTTCAGCACACTTTACATTAACTATGAATTTAGAACCTGCTTTACGGTTACTCTCGCTTATAATGTAGCATGTTTTTAGAATCAGCTTTAATGTTACTCTCACTTACACATAGAACGATGTTAAAACCTTATTTATGGTTACTCTTGTTTGCAATGTAGCATGTTTTTAGAAACTGCTTTACGGTTACTCTCGACTACAATGAAGCATGTTTTTTTTTAATAAAGATTGAAAGATTCTTGTTTTGTATGGATTAGTGACGTACAAACTAGATACTATTTATTCATTGTTTAATTGAACTTTGTGTGAAAGTCATAACTATATACATATATGCAAATCTCTTTTTAATAACTATATTGCACCTTAATGCATAAGGTAGACATAATGATACACTGCCATTTTAATCCTTCAGCTTGAGCATCATATAGAACAGGCTAGGAATATGTAGCTACGAAGAAGTAGCCACAGCTTTCAAAAGCCTCTTTAGTTACCCAAGCGTAAATTAAAATGTATAGGACTTATCTTGACCAGTGTAGAGCTGTATATAGTACATTGCACTTAGAAACAGGTGCCGTACAGGCCTTTAAGTATGTTATGGTTGTGCTAAGTGTGGTATGCGAAGCTACCACATATTTTCTGCCATCTCAGTTGAAACATTTTTCAAAATGTGTTGCTTTTGCAGTAGAAAATAAATCGAGAAAAAGCTACTAAATTTCTCGCGTTTTAGGTATTTATGGGACTGAGTGGGTCGTCAAAAACGTCACGTTTTTTTCCCAACAGAAAATACTACCGTAACATGAAACATTATAAACAGCGACAGTGCTGGTTTATTGGAATAAATAGAGTTATATCCTTAAGATTTGACACCTTCCTGTTGACTTGAGAGTAGCCCTCAACCACATGGATAGTACGTGCACCTATGTTTTGAGATTTAGATAGATTTGTTTTGCAGCGATCAGGTTAAAGTAGACTTTCAGCATTCAGTGATTGTGTATTCGCAAAATTTTGTCATTCCCATTCTTTGTATAAGACTCTGCCAAAGTCCGGGAAATTGAAACCTTTATTCTGTGATACATCATCTGATGGACCTCTTGTTTTCATGGATCCTACCAACTTACTCTGAGAGAAATTAGTGATCTGATAATATTCCAGAATATACAGGAAGGAGAAATGTTAGTGAAGTGACCAGGTGACTATTATTGCAGAGGTTTGTTTTCCTTGAATGTGTGTGTGCCTATGCTTTTCAGACCTCTCGCTAATGAGTCGAAGATTTATGCTTGAGGAAAACGGCATTTTTGACAAGCTGAAGGACACATGATTTGGAGGAAGAGTCAAGTACTGAGAAGAGACCTAGTCTAAAAGGAATCCTCTCCTGATTGTCAGACTGGCAAGTCTGAGACCAAATGGGGCATTCTCTACTGAATTCCAAGGTATTCACCAGACAGAGTAGAAGAACCCTGGTTCTGGTTGATATCATCACCGTTCGCAGAGAGAGAAACTAAAAGTGTCTTCAGTGGATGACATTCACCAGCAGGAGCTGTTTTCTCAGCATATGAGACAGTAGGGATGAACTAATGAAGCTGGTGATTTGTGGGGGAGTGTTGAGCATCTTTGTTATAGTAGGTATACTGGCATTGTGACCACAATTCACAGAGCAATCTGGGGTGGTGCAGAATGTATGGGTCAGGGTTTAACATTCATCCTAATGTAAGGGTTCCAACACCAGCCCACTCCAACCACCCTTAATAAATATGATGGTTCAGTCGAATGTTGAAGGAGGTTCCATCAAGAAGATGCTTACACCCAAAACCACGGATAACAGTGGTGGATGTGAGGCAGTTCGATCTTTTAATGTTTAAGGGTGTGGGCAAAAAGGAATTAGACAGTTTCTTGAGGAATTTGAGACACTTTACTACCTGTAATGGTTAGATTGTTTTGGTTTGTTTTGTTTTGAACTTTGCACAGAACTACACGAGGGCTATCTGCGTTAGCCATACATAATTTAGCAATGATAGACTAGAGGGAAGGCAGCTAGTCATCATCACCCACCGCCAACTCTTGAGTTACCTTTTTACCAACGAACAGTGGTATTTACTGCCACATAGTAACGCCCCCACGTCTGAAATGGCAAACATGTTCAGGATGACGGGGATTCGAACCCGCGACCCACAAATTGCTAATCGAGCTCTCTAATCATCAGGTCATGTCAGACTGGTAATGGTTGGACTCAGGATTAGGTGATGCAATGCTTAACCCTGAGTTTGGATAGTTCGAACCTTTGATACAATTGAGCACTTGAGCAAGATGCAGCTCTGGCCTGAGATACAGTCATAGATGAGTTGTGCCAAAATTTTGGCCTTGTGGAAAACTAAGTTGTCCACTGGGCTGAGTTTAAGACTTAATTAAGTTGGGTGCTTTTCTGATGATGTGCACTTCTTGTATGGGAAGGCATACCCTGTAATAGCATCTACATACTGCAAAGACATCTTTGTCAACATGTCATGGAGAGGCTACCAAATGATATAATAATGCACAAGTTAGAGGTGAGAGATATTGTCATCTTGACAGAAGTAGTTTCGGTGTTGATGAGGTTTGAAGTTGTGACTTTGAATAGGTTGCAGGAAAGTAAAACGCCCACAACAGCAGCTGTAGTGGCCGTATCTAACACAGACTGCCCTGCTCAAGAGCAAACCAAACGTTTTTATGTCCTGGCATTGCAGCACCACCATATTGGTTTGCAGTGAATGGACAGGACTTTCCTATCCCTCCCATGATGTTGGTGCCACTGCCAATGTCAATGATGCCTCCAACCTCCAAATGGAAATACCTTTCGAAAGGAGCGCCAAAGCATTATTTTGGTTGTGACAGCTAGGTTACTTCTATATAAACTGTCCAGGTCTTACAAAATAGGCAAAGTAATCAATCTCAACCAATTGCACAGCAGATGCTGGAGGGTCTAAAGTAAGTTTTAGATGCTGCTGCTGCTTCAGCTCTGGAAAAACTAATGGAGTCAAGCTGGTTCTGGCCACTGACTTACGAAAGTGCATTAGACAGTTCATATCAAAGGGTGTGGTAATTAGCCCAGCTCTCTTGGAGATAAGTGGAACTTGGTACGTGCCTGTAAAATACACGAGAAGAGGTGGGGTTCCTGGTTGATACAGAAGATGCCAGAAACCTAGTAGATACTGCCTTGTATCAAGTACTCTGAGTGAATCCATTACATTAGCCAGTTAACAAAAGCTTTGTTCTAGAGATTGGCAGCTGGCTAAATTTGGTAGGAAAATCAGTTTTGAACTATGTATATGTCACGTGAACCACAGGATGAATGTATTCATTGTAGCTAGCCAAACCATACCCAGGAACAGTGGACTGTGTGAAAGTACATTGTAAAAGGACTCTCAGGACCTCTGTATACGCAAATAATGTTCCTATATTTACTCCACAGTATAAGTCTAATGCATTGACATAATGTAATGAAGCCAACACCCAAAATATGCTGTTTCCTGTCCAGAAAGCAAGCAAAATGAATTATAATGATTATCTGTTAGCTGATGGACAAAGACCCGGTGTTGTTCTGTAATCATGGACAATCAGCAATCCAGCTTCTCACTGGAATGATCATTTAATGGTAAGAAAAGTGGAGGCCACTGGTACTGGAAGTAACATTAGAATTGCTTCCATTCCACCACACCTTAAAGTTGGTACTTGGCTACTAGTTGAGGGTTGCACAAGCAGTTTGAATTCAACACAGAAGCAAGCTCCCAGTAATGTCTTGGCTTAATTTGCTGATGTATCTGTGGGACCAGACAGAACCACATTCACAGTGGTCCCTACAGCTCTGCAAAAGGAAAATTTCTAAACTTTACATAATGCAGGGCCAATGTGTGATGGCAGTGCTATTGGTAATGTATGAGTCAAGATGTTAAGTGCTGATGTTGGCACTACAAAGTGTGTATTGCTCAGAGGGAAAACTAAAAACTGGCCTTTACAGAGTAAGCTATTTCAGATAAATGTTGGTTCTCCTCTATAGTTCTAGATTTAGCTGGTCCTCTCGCAGATCCAGAACGAGGTAATCAATATGTGCTGGTTGTTATTGATTACTTTACTAAGTGGGCTAATGCTTATTCATTGATTGATACTTTAACAACGTCCATTGTTGATGAGTTGGCAGAGTACTGGATAATCGGATATGATGCACCTAAAGAAATTCACACAGAATAGGGAAACAATTTCAATAGCCAGATATTCTTGGAGTTATGAAAAGTGTTTGGTGTGATGAAGATGTGCAATTCACCTTATTATCCCTAGTCTGATGGCTTGTTAGAGTGGATGATACAGGTTATCAAATAGGTGCTTGCAAAGTTATTAATCCCAGTTGATCCGACTAGGACAAGCACTATCTGCAAATCACTATGATACTGCGAAATGGAACAGAGATTGAGTTGGTGTTCACTAAACATGCTCGTGTTTGATCAGGAAATACTGCTTCCTGGACCTGTGTATGCGAAGTGTGGTCTTCCCCAAGGGCAGATGTGCCATAGTATCCACAATAATATGTGGAGTGACTAAGATATGTGTTGGCTGAGGCATGTGAGTTTGCATGCCACTTACTACGAAAAACCACAGTTTGGCAGAAGAGAAGCTATGATAATACTGAAAAGGAACAAATATTGTAGAATTGAGAGTAGATTGACTTTTATATGTACCAATGCCATGGAAACAGTTCAGTTTCAGCTTGACAAATCTGCACCTAGACTCTTGACAAATGTGTTTGTTTATGGTTGTGATCTAGCAGTCATGTGGCATATATAAGCATATGCATCATTTTAACAAGCTGTAACCATATGTTAATGGTACCTTGGTTTAACTAGGAATCGGTGATTGCAGGAAATTAAGAAAATTGTTTCTTATCATTTCAGCACAGCTGATGAAAATACTTATTTGGCAGTGCACGACAAGTCAGATGAGGAAGCACCTAAAGAGGTGGTAAATAGCCTTAATGGTCAGCTGAGACGCCAATTCTGTTATGGCGGACATTTACTGCTTCACCAGCAGTTAGGATAGTCACACGTTGTAAGACTAATGACTGTAAGAAAATAGCATTTTTTACTTTCAAATTTATTGGTTGGTGTCATTCAATAAAATGTATGGACTGCAATAATGACTAGCACTTGATAAATGTAACTTAGGGTGGCTGCCAATTGTTAAGATTAACTTGATTGAAATTGTTTTGTGATTCTCACTTTCTAAGTTATCAAGCAGAGTTTCACCTTAAAAAATATCATCGTAATTTTGGATTATAGCTGTTTGATTATTGCATAGTTTAGGATGACTGGTGCTAGTAGATGTAATATCTAGATCATCGACAGTTTGAAAAATAGATGATGCTTACTAGGAGTTCAAAATTTCAGGCAAAAATGTACTTTGACCATTGTTTTCTGGACTATCGAGTAATTTTCAACAGAAAATGATTGTCTGACAATTCACAAGAAATCGTTTACCCCAGTGATCGAATAGTGGAAGTTCTCTAAATGCGTATAAATCCTCTGTGTGCAATAAGAGAATTGTGTTCTTTCTCAGCATAGAATGTACATTTGGTGACTGTGAATCTAAATGTAATATATTTTATTCCTAACATGCACCTGTATTTATTTTTCTGTGACACCAACTAAAAACAAGTGTACTGACTTATGTACAGTGACACAGTATCTCGATGGTCTGCTATTGGTGGCCATCTAGGACAGTAAAAGTACTTTTAATATGGACTGTTGCACTTAGCAGAGGTGTTCGGTATGTGTGTGTTGATATACAAGGAAGCAATAACCCGAATATTAATCCTTACTCCAAGAAGTTTGGTTGAAATGTTCTAGTTTGGCTGTATTCTTACAGTGATTATTATTTTGTGATTCCTATTGAAACCTAATGAGTTTCACTGCTCATAGATGATAGCACATTATAACACCATAATAATGAATATATAGTTTATAGGAGTAGCCTGAGTTTGAGGCAGTGCACGACAAGTCAGATGAGGAAGCACCTGAAGAGGTGGCAAATAGTTTTAATGGTCAGCCGAGACGCCATTTCTGTTATGGCGAAGATTAAAACAAACAAACTTCTAGATATTATTGTTATCAGTTAGGGCATTCGACTCGGAATCTGCGGGTCGCGGTTCGAATCCCCGTCCCACCAAACATGCTCGCCATTTCAGCTGTGGGGGCATTATAATGTATGGAGAGTGTTTTACGATCCATTGAGCCTGTTGTTTTCAATGTTAAAATGAGAATGTTTTAGTTTGAAATTGAAATATTCACAGGCAATGAATTTTATAAGAGAGCTAAGAGTAACAGCTAGATTCATGCTACACTTGCAAAAAAATACAATTTGATTTGTTGTGTCGCAAACATTAGCCAAGAATATTTCAACTGGAGTGAATTGAAATATTTGTAAGTAAATAAAGTTGTCTGTAGAAAGTAAAATTCACAAACAGAAGATGGTATTATCCCAAAAGTAAATTCGTGTTCCCAATGTTTTATGTGGTTATTATTGCATACCTTTAATCATGCAGATTGAAGTTTTCCAAAATACACACAATTTTCTGAATATTTTATTAACATTATTTCAGTATATATCACAGTTATAATACATGAAAGCGCAAGGTGAGCATGTATAGCTGAAGTCAAGAAGTAAACCCTCATAGTATGGCTTTTTAGTTGGTTTTCTCTGTGCTAACATTGCGTCAGTGAGGAGTCAAGTTGAGAAACTGGATGTTAATGTTAAGGGGTTTCCACAGTTGGAAAATATATTTTAGCACCTGTTGTGAAACGACCTATTTTGATTACTAGTGTGAGTACCTGATTTTGTAATGTCGCTCTCTATTTCTTTCTTACTGGATTCAAACTCTGTTTTATACAACAACCAGATGGTAGTGAAGGGAATGTGGTTGGATAGATGTGAGCTGTTGTCATGATAACAATAGAGGCCACATTTAGATATAAGTTAAGCTTCAAACGTGTGGATGTTTATGTGGAGGCCTGGCATGGCCAGGTGATTAGGGCATTCGACTCGGAATCTGCGGGTCGCGGGTTCTAATCCCCGTCCCACCAAACATGCTCGTCCTTTCAGCTGTGGGGCGTTATAATGTGACGGTCAATCCCACTATTCGTTGGTAAAAGAGTAGCCTAAGAGTTGGCAGTGGGAGGTGATGACTAGCTACCTTCTCTCTAGTCTTACACTGCTAAATTAGGGACAGCTAGCTCAGATAGCCTTCATGTAGCTTTGCACGAAATTCAAAACAAGCAAACAAACAAGCTAATGCGGATTGAGCTGTCCATAGAAAGTAGAGATACGTGATCTACAGGAATGATACACGTGAGGAAACGTATGCCTATAGACATGCCATTTGATCACGATAATTATTTTGACTCTCTTCACTTAAAGAAACTTTTAGGGCAGAAAATCATTGTAACCTTGCCATTACAACTTTTAACTTACTCTTTTGAACAAGCTTTTCTGGTCAGTCAAAGTTCATTTGACTTTGAATCATTAATTCTGACTTTTGCTATTTGAGATCAAATTCTAGTTATTATTGTTATCAAGTGTCCAGCTGTGAGCAGAAAATTTCTTAGTTGTATCACAACCAAATTACCTGCACAACCACAGGAAGAAACTTTAGCGAGTTTTTTTTTTTGAACATTTGAAGATGTTTCAGGATATCCAGTTTAACAAACCACTCAAAATCTAGCTTTGCTTTTGTCTTGAAGCTGCATTACTCAATAATGCTTCAGATGCACAAGCCTTGACTGAGGCAGCTGACAAACTACTCTTTAAGTTTTCAGAATAATCAAAGTTAGACACAGTCCGGCAGGCTGAGACAAGGAATTAGGGTTCAGTCAATTTCCATTCAATGTTTCCAACACCAAAAGTAGCACCATCAGAAGATGAAGTAGAGATGCTGGAAGAAAGCTGTCAAGTTCCCCCATTGAGGGCGTTTTTTGGAAAATGCTGGCCCCATCTGCTGTCCTTACATCTCTGGTTAGATTACCACATTCCCCATCCCAGCAGAACCTTCTTGACTTTAAAATATATGAAAAAAATTTAGAGGTCAACTGAAAAGCGTCACTCCAGAGGCAATGATGAATGCCACAACAACAACAACAACGAAGGCAACAGGAATAGCAATCAACATTAACACAGGAACAATAACTTTCATGGCGAAGTTGAAGAAGTTTAACCTACCCATCAGGCTTTCGAATGAGATTAAATAGTGATTCATACAACAGCATATCACGACTCTAAAGTACCTCTGTCAAAAACAGGCAGCCAAGAGGACAGAAGCCTGAGTGCTCTACAACTTTGAAATAGACCATCTACTGAAGCAACAAGAGCCTTCTATGCAGCTGGAGGAATAAACGCAGTATGTCTGGAAGGATCTGGCATGAACTCAACAGACTCTTGCAAGAGCCTAAGAGATTGTCTACCAGACCATTTTGGCCCACTGCAAGTCAACAGCTGCATTGGAGGACCTGCTATTGAGGCTACTATAGGTAAGTAACTCCAACCTCTCTAATTTTGTGTGTGTGTGAGAGAGTGTCCTTGATTGTATATATTTATTTAGTTAGTTTTTATTTTAGTTTATTGTCATTTATGTTCATCCATTTGTTAATTTCTATATTATTTTGGCTGCATTGTATACATGGGTATCTTAATAGAGCGCTCTGTAAATAGTGTATATTTTATTAAAGTGTATGTTATATTTTGATGTGACTTGATTTAAGAATGTAATTTTTGTAATGTAATTTTAATTTAACAAGAGTCATTTTATTACAGAGTTTGTTTTTGTATTGTACATGTATGCATTTTAATAGTGAACTGGTCTGTATGAATATGTTTCTTTTAAAAGAGTTATATTTTTGTTAATGCAAGAGGATTTTTGTTTTTATTTTGAATATTTAGTATGACGGGCTAGTTTATCCCTATGCAAGTTTTACTTTTTCTAAATGCCAATTAACCTTATGTACACGGGTGGGGTCAAAGTGAACATGCCTTTTACAGAGTCCCATTCAACATGGTATTGTGTATTTGATGTAACTGTTATCAACTATTCATTTTACCCTACATTGCTGGTTTAGTGAAAGTTCATGATAGAGGAGAATAAATACCAGATAAAATACACAGGGATAGTGAAAATAACTGTACATGTGCATTATGAAGGTTTTAGAATTATGCAAATGCAATATGCGAACTTTACGAGGGACAAAAGTATTTTTATTCTTCAAATGAATATCACCTTGCACTCTGACTTGTCAGAGTCTGAGTCAGACTGGTGTTGTCAATTCACAGACATATCTTGACATATCTAATTTCTTGTATACAACAGACTTATACATTGAGTGGTCACAAGTAAATAGACACCTAATTTTTCGTCATTTAACTGATTTATGCTAACTAATTTCTGTTCACAGAGCACTATATAAATGAAAATGGTACGTACACTAATTATCTTGTGCTATAACATGCTTAGAACTCAAGGTTCTCTCGAATTGTCAGATTTTGTTAGAGGAAGGATAGTTGGTCAAGCAGATGGTGGAATAAGTCAGCGGCAATTTCGCAGAATTTGGGAATCCCGCTTTCGTTAGTCAACAAAATCATCGTGCAGTTCAGGAAACACGGCAAGGAAACAACTGAGCAGCGTCCGGGTCGTCCTGGTCCATCGGAGAGGACAAAAAGGGCTGTCAAGAGGAGCATCGAAATGGATCCCAGATTAACGACTGCAGAAGTTGACAAAGTTGGTGGGATGAGCCCGAAATATGTTCAACGGATTCTCCACAGATTGGGTTATCGTTGCAGAGCAGCTAGCCGGAAGCCCTTATTAAGAACTGCCAACATAGTCAGACAAAAGAAG
>NW_013666712.1:201584-238817 GCF_000517525.1 Limulus polyphemus | reverse complement strand
CTCCTACATAGATACTGCCGTTTAGTACCTACAATCTCATACATAGATACTGCCGTTTAGTACTTACAAACTCCTACATAGATACTGCCGTTTAGTACCTACAATCTCATACATAGATACTGCCGTTTAGTACCTACAAACTCTTACATAGATTTCAACACTTTCTACGAACTAACACATTTCTTCCTGAGATTTCAAAGGAATGGTAACTTGTATTCTTGTTACTTTGATTAAAAGGTATTCCACAGCGTCCACATCGTTTCTTACGCTAACAGTGGATAGTGTACATAGTTTAGCAAAGTTCACGAACTTAACCAGTTATCGCAAGTGCAGAAGGATTTCTTCAGTTGATGGTACCTAGGCTCTAAATGTAGGGAAGTAAGAAAACAATATACTATGTCATGTAAGCAGCATGAAATAAAATTATAATCACAGGAGTAATAATGAGTTTAAAAAATTAACATTTCTAAATTAGATCTGGGTTGTGTTGAGCTATTTTCCAAACACTAAATAATTTTGTTCACTACTCTATGTAAATATTTAGCCCTCAAAAGCCTTAAGTGAGTTTGAAAATATTATGTTTCCTATAATCGCGAATATTACTTAATCCATAGTAATTCTCTCAAACGAAATGTTTTACTATCATTCGATGTATATGGATGTATCTTTTGATGTGGTGTTAATCAAGCTCACCGCCTGAAAGTTCAAACTTAATCGAGTCGTGACTGGATTGTTCATATAGTCGGCTCATAGTTCCATAAAATCTAGATATCTGTCTTTCGATTTCATAATTGTCTTTTAAAGTCTGGGTTAATTTGTTTTATCGAAATCAAGCGAAGAGTATAACTCTTCATAAAATTAAAAAATTTAAAATTTAAATATAAAATTAATCAGGAACACAATTCTACTCAAACCCACAATGTTTTTTGTTTTCTTTCTATATCAAATTTCACATACATCTTTAAAATATATTATGTGATAAAACGTTTGATCTCAGGATTTGCTAGTTGTTCTTCAAGTTAAAAAAAAATGTAATTGCAGATTTTATCTTACTAAACAATAATCAGATTTTTGATGTACATGCATAATCTTTAACATTTTTATTATTTTACCTTCTGTTTAACTAAAATTTTCAGGCTTAAAAAACTATAATTCTAGAACACCTAGAAAAGCGCTGAGTTTGTTATAATGAATGTTTTTTGCAGAATCTTTGTTATGAGTCATTTATTAATATTGATTCCCAACTTCAACTATTTAACACATCTCACGAAATAAGAGAAATGATCCAATAAGTAGAAAAAGGGGGCACAACTTTAAAAAGGGAAAACCAAGTAAAACATTTTGGAGGTGAGGGTGGGGAGCCTTGAGAAATTAATTGAAGAACTATGTTTATTGATTAACGGGATTTCTTAAATGTAAAACTCAGTGTAAAAAGTTCTTCAAATTAGAATGTCAGAAAATCCAGCTTGAGCAATGTCTTTGTTCAAGAGTGTAAGTACAGAAGTTTGAAAGTTTTAAATACGAGGTATGAATAAATCATATGTACCTTAACCTCCATAAAAACCTAGGATAACTTTATATTAACGAATTTTTTGGTTTGTTTGGAATTGCGCGGAAAGCTACTCGAGGTCTATCTGCGTTAATCGTTCCTAATTTAGCAGTGATAAACTAAAGCCACGTTCCACAGACTGCCAGCCGAGCGCCCTAACCATCGGGCCATACCAAATCCTAGTATGTTGAAGAAAGTATAGCTGTAACATTATCTTAGTCTATCCTCATAAATCTCATCAGGGTAATATTCTTTCAAAGTCTGGTAACTCTTTAACTTAAAATTACAGCTTCTTAATTAATTATGCAAGATCTCAGGAGTGTGTTGCGTCAAACAAAAGTTTCCCTATCAGAATATGTTTATGTTTATTTGTTTTGGAATTTCGCGCAAAGCTACGCGAGGGCTATCTGCGCTAGACGTCCCTAATTTAGCAGTGTAAGACTAGAGGGAAGGCAGCTAAAACATCACCACCCACCGCCAACTCTTGGGCTACTCTTTTACCAACGAATAGTGGGATTGACCGACACATTATAACGCCCCCACGGCTGAAATGGCGAGCATGTTTGGTGGGATGCGGATTCGAACCCGCGACCCTCAGATTGTGAGTCGAGCGCCTTATCCACCTGGGCATGCCGGGCCTAATATGTTTATGAAAACAAACTGACATGCCATTACTATTTGTAATTTCTATGTCCGTTGTCTAAAAGTCATAACTAGAGGTTTGGTTAAGCTTGATTTGAAAGCAGAGAGAGTTGTGGTACCGTTTTTCATCTGGATGTCCATTGTATTAATCGAACAAAAAATAAATAACTCGTCTTAAAAATCAATCTTTCAATAATGGAACTATATAAGAAAAAATCCAGAGGGACAATACCTTCAGAATAACATCTGTCGAAAATGTTCTTTTATTGGATTGATATACGTAAAACAAATATATTACAAAACGCAAAAAAGAAAATATCTTGAATAATGATGCTACTAAATACTATAATGGTCAGATATGCAGAGGCTGGAAGTTTGAGAATACGTATACGAATGTTTTTAAGAAACTATATAAAGAAAAGTACAGCAGTTATAGATTGATTAAAAATTGTAAATAATCACCCGTGTTTTCAAAAGTGGTTTCATGACTGAACAGGGGGAGTTTGTTTGAAGTTAAGCACAAAGCTACACAATAGGCTGTGTTCAAAATGTAGCACAAAATGGTGTAAAAAATTATCAAGTAATGATTTCAGCTAATTTAAACAGGCACCTTTTACTTTAATTCTTGAAACTTTGAAATAGCGTTTGTTTACATACTCTACACATAGTTAATTTTTGAATGTGTACTTTTTTTACACTTTTCCTTATGAACTTATATTCGTAAGTACTACATTGTTATATATACAAACGTACTAACATATTTATTTATTTTATTCAACAAATAGCGTTGATTAGAGAATCTAGTAATGTAAATTTAATTTTGAACATAATTATTTTTTCAGTTTAACTTCGGTCTGATCAATCGTCCTGCCATCTGTTGTTCTAAATCAACAACTTACTGAAGCAGATTTTCAAATTAATGATGACACTTTTTCTATTATAAATACACAGTGTGTATCTTAGGTTTCAAGCTCGAATAATAAAGTAGGCCATTTTTACAATGATAAGATGTTATCACAATGTTTACAAAAGACGAAACAGTTTTCAGAGAAAAAAATTTTTTAATATTTGTGTTTTAATAATTATTTAAAGGTTAAATTGAAAATAAAAACGGACACTTAATTATTAATTTTCTTATATCCAAGACTGAATAACGATTGATTTTTTTTTGCCTTTTCTTTAGTAGTATTGGTGCTAGACTAGGTAGGTTCAGTTGACTTTGGCACTATGTAATTACATCGGTTGACCTTGTCACGTTATAATAGTCAAATGCTGTTACAAAGAGGGGCTCCTCTGGGAGCATTTATCTTCGATGATTCTGTGTAGAGTTATTCATCATGTCTAAATACAGAGGTCCAAATGCCATCTTGAGGACTAGATAGAAGGCAGGAGCAATTCATATGAAATATTCAAAATGTCAACACACTGTCTCAATTTTTCCTTAAAAGCAGTTAAAAATAGCTTTGTTTTCTTCAATTTGGTTACCATAGAAAGCCATTCAAGTAAACAATGCAGCGTTTACTTGAATGACTTTCTATGGTAACCAAATTGAAGAAAAGTGTAGAGAGAAAATGCAGCCTCTCTCTCTACACATTTCTTCAATTTGATTACCATAGAAAGTCATTCAAGTAAACAATGCAGCCTCTCTCTCTACACATTTCTTCAATTTGATTACCATAGAAAGTCATTCAAGTAAACAATGCAGCCTCTCTCTCTACACTTTTCTTCAATTTGATTACTATAGAAAGTCATTCAAGTAAATAATGCAGCTTCTCTCTACACTAGTTATGCACGGACCCAGAGTTACACTTATTGGTCACTAAGCATGTTTTCTTCCGGAGAAGGTAATCATAGTTTCATTCGTAATAACCCAAATTGACAGCATTCTTTTCTGTCAGCAATTCAGATAATGGCCTCAGGCTTCTTCATCCTATTGAAGGCGAGAACAGTCTTGGGTCACGTGAGTGAGGAGCAAGCCATAAGTAGCGTAACGTTGTTTGAGTTTTTTGTTTTGCATATGAGGGCCAGACTCACTCCTATAAGAGATTTTAACATACTTGTGATTATTAATTTTGTTGCAAACTTTGGAGCTTTTAGACTTATAAATCTCTATTTAAAGCGTTACTATCTGATTTTGCTTTATTTTAACTTTGGGTTTTTTCATTTTAACTACTAGTTTTATATATTCTTTCATTCAGGGAACTCACATGGAACTGGTGAGAGAGAACTATTGAAGATTCTGACTCTTTTCCAATTCCACACACACACACAACATAAACACTTGTCAATGTTCTGTCTTAGCATAACTCATTCAAACTCAGTCAGAGTCGAGAAAGTAAACCTTTACTATGTGATATCTGTTAGATCTCCTTTTTTATGCAGGTCCTACCAAATTACTCTGAGGGAAATCAATGTATCTGAGAATACTATACTTGAAACTAGATATTAATAATCAATAATAGAAGTTTAGTTAATACTCTTGGCTGTTTTGTAAGTTTGAATATTGTTTACTTAAGTTTAAATAAAATAATATTTTTCATATTATTTCATTCCAAATATTAAGCATTCCATTGGTAATATTTCTTCTGAGCCCTTATTTGGCTGTCATATTGGATTTCAAAATTACCACCATTTTTTTACCTATTTTCAATAACAACCTTGTCTTCAAGACCACAGAGGAAGTTTGTTTCAATGACTTTAACTAAATTTTTGAAGCAACAACATTTTAAAAGTTGATCAAGAATTATTCGATAATCGTTAGTTTTAAGATGGTGATATATAGGATATAATTACTTATATATTTCTTGAACATTATATCTCTATATCCAACCAAGTTTATTTTAGTTTGTGTAATACTAAAAGCAAAAATTAAATCTTTTTTCGTATTCTACATATGTCACAAATGTTTCATACTACTGTTAATTTGGGTTCTTCCTTCTCATAATTATCTTTAATACTTTGAGTGTAGGCATTACAACAGTTTTCATCTTTCTCACATTTTCACAATTCCATGCAAACCAATTTGTTTTGTTTGCAAGTACATCGATTTGCAGTGAATTTTATGACATCAAATTTACATCTTAGTTCACCTACTACTGTCTTTAGTGCCAACTACACTTTGAAAAACACAGGATCTAGTCTACCATTCTCCTTACTACAGCCTAACAGGGCTGGTTTATGGGTTTTTGGATTGAGAGCACTGTGTCTCAAGTCGAGATTGTGGTCTACAAATGGGAATTCAGGATGTGCTGTAGTCATGCACCTGACATTGGTGAAAAAGTATTTATACCTTGGTTATGTGGCAGACTTTTTTAATAATTTCCACCGCCGCATCATGAATAGAGATCTGCTTAGTACATCATGTACATAAACTCCTCACAATTATCAGTTATCTCTTCTGTCAGCATGTCATCATGGTCAAGCTGGGGTAGAGCATCTATGATATGTTTAGTAGCTCACATGAACTTTTAAAGATTTCCAACACCACTTAACTGTCCTGTTACGTCTTATCGAATTATGCCATGACAGGCAGTTATGGATAAATCTTTCGTAATTCCATGTTTGCCATACAATGGCAGGACGTACACACTCTCCAGTGCCAGTGACAATTCCCGTATTGAGTCTAAGTATATGAAATCTGTACAGACTATGAAACTATTTCACTTTTATTTTTTATTAATACGACTGAGAGTCATTTGATAGCAATTCCTGAGCCAGCTAGCTGTTTATATTTGTAATTCATCTGCTATGACGTAATTAAGTCTTTGACCAACACACACACACAAAAATTTGAATTTCCATATTTTTTGGGCCCGGCATGGCCAGGTGGTTAGGGCGCTCGACTCGCAATCTGCGGGTCGCGGGTCCAAATCCCCGTCACACTAAATATGCTCACCCTTTAATCCGTGGGGGCGTTATAATGTGACGGTCAATCCCACTATTCGTTGGTAAAAGAGTAGCCCAAGTGTTGGCGGTGTCTAACGGTAGTTTTACACTGCTAAATTAGAGACGGCTAAAGCAGATAGCCCTCGTGTAGCTTTGCGCGAAATTCAAAACAAACAAACAAACCATATTTTTTGTACACAACTCAAATATTTTCCACAAGTTGATTCATTGATAGTCTTGCACTGTGTGTCCACAAATTTATCTCTGGCTTCTTTTTGGCAATAATAACACATTACGTAATCAGTTTATATCTTTCTTTGTCCAGGGTTCTTTCAAAAATGCCAACTTTAAAAAAGGAAAATGAAATAAACAAAAATGGTTTGAGTACATAATATGTCAACACACATAGAATAAGCCAATCGGGAATTCAAAGGATGTTTAGCGTTTGGTATTAGTTTCAAAATCCAAAGTTTGGTGCCAGAAAATAATTGATAGTGCTGCCCCCTTGTCTAAGCTCAGGCAGAATACATTTTTCTTTATCTCTGCTCATGCAGCATAATGTCAAGGCATGTAGTATATTGACAGTATAAATCTCGATCATTCGCTGACACAAACTATAAAAATACTTCTGGTTTCAGATGAAGAACAAATTGACTATATGTATATTATAGTAAACAGTATTATAACATTTTTTAAATAAGGGTATTACGGTATTAGCAGAACCATCCAATATTAGAGAAAAAATATCATGGTGTGAAATGTTAAAAAAAAAGTGTCTAATAATGTTATAACAGTCAGCCATTTCACTAAAACAGATTGTGTTACTCTCCATATGATATAACAAAGATCAAGGAAGTTGAGATTAGCACCTTACAGCCCATAGACACACTAAGGCTTATCTCTAAGGTATCTCAACATGATATTGCTGTGATTATACATAACCTTTTTCTGAAAATGATAAAGGAATCTGTTTAAAACTTACAAGAGTAAAAAAATATACACAGCGTGGTCACAAGTAAATAGACACGTAATTTGTGTTCACAGAGCAATATATAAATGAAAATGGTCCACACACTAATTATCTTGTGCTCTCGAATTGTCAGATTTTGTTAGAGGAAGGATAGTTGATCAAGCAGATGGTGGAATAAGTCAGCGGCAAATTTCGCAGAATTTGGGAATCCCGCTTTCGACAGTCAACAGAATCATCATGCAGTTCAGGAAACACGGCAAGGAAACAACTGAGCAGTATCCGGGTCGTCCTGGTCCATCGGAGAGGACAAAAAAGGGCTGTCAAGAGGAGCATCAATATGGATCCCAGATTAACGACTGCAGAAGTGGCCAAAGTTGGTGGGATGAGCCCGAAATCTTTTCAACGGATTCTCCACAGATTGGGTTATCGTAGCAGAGCAGCTAGACGGAAGCCCTTATTAAGACCTGCCAACATAGTCAGACGAAAGAAGTGGGCAAGTGATATGATGACCAAGCCTCTGGACTTTTGGAAGACCGTATTGTTCTCAGACGAATCAAGATTCACTCAATTTTTGGACAGTGGAAGGATATGGGTCTGGAGAATGCCTCACCAAGTATTTTGGCTCAACAGATTGCAGCCAACTGTGAAGCATGGTGGTTTTTTCAGCGTGATGGTTTGGGGAGCTGTTTGGGTTGGTGGGAGATCGAGCTTAGTGGAGTGCGTTGGCAACATAAATTTTGCGAAACACGTCGAAATATTAAAGGAAGGCCTCTTGCCATTTTATTCCTCGGGTTTCGTGGACAAGAACACAACGTTGTTCCAGGAAGATGGAGCACCGTGTTACACTGCTAGAAACACCCAAAAGTGGCAGGAAGAAAATGGTATCCAGAAGTTGCCCCGGCCGAGCCAATCTCCTGACATGAACCCCCATCGAAAACCTCTGGGCCATACTGGACCAGCAAGTCAAGAAACAACCAAATAAAAACAACTTCGAAGAGCGATCTACTCCAAGTTTTGAAGCAAGAGTGGGCGAAAATCCCACAATCTAAAATTGACGAGATGATTCTCACGATGCCCCAAAGGATCAACGAACTCCACGAAGCGAAAGGAAGATCTACTATATATATTAATTAAATTATAAACATATCAATTCATGTGAATATGACTGAAAATTTTCATTTTTTCTGAAAAGGTGGTGTCTATTTACTTGTGACCACGCTGTGTACATTTTGCTTAAATTTTGCCACATTTCGTTTAATTTAACATAGTAAATTCGAAATTATAGTCAATTCTTTCTTCAGCATGGGGTGTGTCAATTGGACCGACCCCGTGCACATTCAGTTAATATGATTTTTGAAAGGGATTCATTTTGTATATTCGTTCGTTATCAAAAAGCTATTACATGTTCAATATAATACGTGTTATGAAAGGATCAGTTGTGAATTGTATTTTGTTATCATAGATTTCTTTGCATCGACATTTTTAGGTCATGCCTAATCAGTGTTAAAGGAATTCTTCATAATTTTTGTATTGTATAGTTATCTTTGTTTAAGGAATTTTGATTAAATATATTTACCTTTTAGAGCTTATTTTGTATTTTCCACGTTGTTGTTAGCTATACCATCTTAAAGGGGCAAGGTGAACAATTGTTAAGTGGCTATATTTTGATATGTATAATTTGTAACTTTTGATTTTTGTTTATTTTGGAATGTTGGTTTCCCTGTTTTTACCTTTTTGTTTTGTGAAACAAGCATTTTTGCAGGGCACGTTTTGCCAGTGTCTTGAGTAATTCAATAATTTTAAAACTAAGTTGGCTTGAATTAAAAGGAGGGTGAGAAAAAAATATAGTACACAACTACCATACATTTTCTGTTCTTTCAGCTATTACATATATTTCTAATTGTCAGTATATTTTGCATTGGTTCAACATTGGAGCATCGGTCAAGAGAAAGCCACTGAATTTTTCTTGCTTCACAGGACACAGTGAATTACCAAAGACATCACAGTTTTCTATATTACAAAAAGCTTATTTTAGCTTGAAATATTATAGATAACAGAAGTGTTCGTTTTCTGTGATAAATAGCGTGATGTTCTGAGGGCTTGATGCATTCTTCTTGACTTGAGAGTAGCCCTCAGTCACGTGGATAACACGTGCACCTAGAGGGAAATAGAGTATTGTATGTATGTATGTATATATTACTATGTTTCTCTTCAGGTCAGTTTTCAGTTCAAGTTTAGCTCTGTTATCTGATTAGATATATCTGCTTTGTAACTCTTGGTTTAAAGGAGACTTTCAGCATTCAAAGATAAACTTGGAGCTTTTACGTGTTATTTAACCGTTATTTTCTTCGTTGCTCATTTGTTTGCACTTCTTGGTTTGCAGCTTAATTGCAAATCTGGACTGCCGAGAGACATTTTAAAGGTCTATCTCTCTCTCTCTCCAGTTCTTCACAGCACAAGAAACACTTGTCTGTGTTCAAGTTCAGCTTTGATTGTGTTTTATAAGCAGAGATTGTTGACTTGTACAATTTTATTTTCAGCATCTTTGTATTAGGCTAAGTCAGAGTCTGACTTCCCTGGTGACGTCCCTGCTTATACATCCCTTTGGTTTGTTTAGGTTTCGGAAATTCTTAAACGAATAGCTGGACACATACATGACAATAATTTTTTACATAGTTGTTAAAATTGGCGATATTAAAAAAAAAGATTACTAGCACATAATATTTTACCTTATTTTTATAAGTATTATTCGGACCTAAGCTATAATTTTACTTAAGCTTAATAACGATTATTCTTTTCTAAAATATCATTTTGTCTAGTTTGATAATGACTATTGGTGCCTAAAGCAAAATTTTCAATGATTTTTAATCACGATTATTCTTGTCTAAAATAACTTCACTTAATTTCAGTAACTATTGTTCGTATGTAATATTTATTTTATTACATTTTAATAAGGCTTAATATTGCCTATTACTACGAGAATAATGTTTTTAATTAGTATTTGTTTCTGAGCGTGGCCTAGTGGTTAGCGCGCCCAAATTTTGAATTTGAGGATTCATGGCTCATGTACTATTGTCGTAAAAACGCGCTCCGCTCTTTTGGTCGGGGGTACGCCATAAGAGCGATGGTCAAACCCCACTATTAGGTCAGATAAGAGTAGCCAAAGGGTTGGCCTTGAGTGTTGTTGATTAATTACCTTCTGACTAGTCTACAATTTCAAAATTAGAGGCGGCTCAGCGCATATACTTCTCATGTAGCATTACTAGAAAATTCTAGACAAACAAGCATTTTTTCATTTTCATGGAAAAATAACGTATCTTGCTTGTTAATTATTGGGTGTTACCTGTAAGGTTTCGTACATAAAAAAATAATTATAGTTCCTATAAATAATACCTTTACAGCCTCTCGCCCATATGTAACTCATTATAGTGTAGACTTTATTTGGTCGAGAGGAAAATCCAAAATCGTTCCATATAATATAATAAGCCTTAGGAATTAACTCTACGCCAAAATGGCAATTTCTATAATATAACTATTGTATATGATATGATAAATTATATATATATAAAGGAAAAGTACTGATGTTTTACAGTGGCGTAGGAAGCTTACAACCTCCCCCCCCCAACTCACCCCCACTTTTCAGTCTGTCCAGTAAAGATGTCTCAAAGTTAAGCAAGTTACTGAACTTACTCTCAGGAAGAGCAGGAGAATGTATAAAACTTAATACAGAACCCAAAAGCTTCTAGGCCCTTAAAGCGAGTCCCGGGCCTTGGCCGTAATGGGTGTACCTGTGACACACATTTCCTCGCTTCGCTAGGTCAGATAAATCTTGCTACCCCACCCCTCAACTTTGAATTTGTCTCCTACACCTCTGTTATACGGATACTCTAGTGTTCTTTGGGAAAATCTTAAATTATGAACAAAAATTCGCAATATTAAAAGATAAGGATCTGATGATATTAGTGATGCAATAGAAGTTATAATCTCTATTCAGATTTCAAAGTATGACATAGATTCCTCTTTCAAAGCTAAAAAAAGAAAGCTTATAGAAAAACACTAGTTTAGCCCATCTATGATTCAATCTAAAGGCTTGTTTAGTTATTATTAATAGTTTAAATAAATATTTTTCTGAAGGAAAAGGGTAATTTTATTTTGACTTTTCAAAGATGCTTAAGTGTTTCTATTTGTAATTAAATTCATTGTTTCTTCTTAGCTGTGTTAGGCAACTTTTTATTGAGTTCCTTGAGGAAAAACAACAACGTTTTCCCAAATCTTTGTAGGATTTTCATATTTTATCTATATACATTTGTAATATTTGAATTATCAGTGTAAATAAGGGACTTAATTTTCTATGTATAAAATAAGCACACAAGTGAGAGTACAGGATTAACACCAAGTGTTACATTCGTCTGTGCAAATAAACAGCTATTTTTCAGGGTGTATGGTAGAAAATATGTCAACTTGATAGCCTAGTTTTATGTTTCTTTGTTTACATCTAACTTCAAAGCATTTTTGTTGTTTGAAGATAATATTTTCTATTGTGTCATATATAACTTAATAATATCTTTGGTGTCCGAACACAATATTCTTTAATACAGAAAACACGAATTTATCTTTCCATTTGAAGTAGTTTTGGCAACTGAATGTAATTAGTTTATCTTTTCTCTGTAATTGGTTTCGTTAATATTACTGGTTGTAATGCTTCAAGTAATTTTAAATATTATTATTCATATTTATACTTCTAAAGATTGTTTTGATTTGTTAGCTTAATGTATGGATTTATGACTCACTTAAAGTTGGTCGAAAATACTGTTAACACTGAGGATAGTCAAATGACGTTTCACTGTATTCTGTCGTTGTGTGTTTTAATTTTTAAGCTGGTTGTTGATTTATGACATTATGTATAGTTCTAGTTGGTTTGTTATATAGACCTGGTTTCATTAATTTATAAGTTACTTTTGTTGTTAGCTCATTTATGTTTAGAATTTAATAATATGTAATATCATTTTCTAATATAGAAAATTCTTACAAGTTGTTTTCATATTTAAGTACAATATAACGGTTGCTAATAAGGAGTGTATATTAATCTTTAACGTTAATACCTTTGGTAGTTTAACATAACATCCTTTCTAGGTAAAAAGTATTGGTTTATCTTTAACATAGAAGAAGATCTGGTGTTTGAGATTTGTATGTTCTTTAATAAATAATGTAGATTCACAGACTAAACGTAATACTTTATCGGAAGAAAAACTCACTCTCGCGGGCAAGGACGTTGTTGGTTTTTCCAGGAGATCCCATAGAAACTTTTGATAATGTGCACAACGCCCGTCTCCAAAGTCCTCCTCTTCACCCTTCCTGAGCGACTCGGCTTCCTTGCGCATTTCTTCGTGCACGTGTTCCTTGCGTTGATGGTATTTGTGTTGGCAACAAGATTCTAGATAAAGCTCGTCGATACCCCAGTACTCTAAGTCGTCACTGAAAGCCAGAACACACATTTCTTCCACGAGGTGGAGCTTTCCAGTACGGTAAAAGTTTAATACTGCACTAAAAGACCGCGGGTGCCGGTCAAAGAAGTATTCGTTTTCTACCAAACTGTAGTCATCGCACAGCTTCATTATAGCTTCATGAGTATTACATTCTCTCAGGCGACCCAGACGAGTATGGGGTAATCGTTCTAGCGTACGCCACAATACCTCATGCTTGACCCCTCCTACGTTGATGGTAACCCTTCGATTCAAGGCCTTACTACGCATGATCATGAAGGGCTCCGGTGGAAGCGAAGACATAGATCTAGAATATGATCGTTCCATACCTTGACCACTGGTTAGTGCCAACTCATTAAAGTTCAAAATCTGTAGAGGAAAAGAGGAGGTCTGTTGTAGTGGCGCCCTCTGAGAGCTGGTGGATATATTCTGGGGAGAGCTGACGATAGGAGTAGTTAGGGGGACAACTGGTCCGACCCTACATCCTGGTTTCTCTATACTGTCGGTATCTATCATATCACTTACTTTAAATGGCGCCACACTGTTGGTAGCCCGAGCTAGTCGTGCTAAGTGACTAGCCGGCAGACAAGGCCGCCCCAGCCTCAGGGTTTACTAGTATGGATGATAGGCCCTGAAAACTGCCATGCCAAATTGCTGACCACTGATCTCTTGACCTGGATATTATCATTCACTTAAACGTCTCGTCTCTGTGTTCAGTGAACCTGAAAGAAAAATAAAATTTGGAATTCACTGAAACCTGAATGGTCCTACCTCACATTCAATGAGAACCAAATAATATACTATGTTTTGCCTTTAATATAACCTTAAAAAAAGAACAGGTTTCACTGAAGTGTGAAAGATAAAAAAAGAGAGAATCATCAATAGCCGCGGCACTTGAAATTCTTTTAGGCAGGATTAGAGTAGATTGATATATGAGACCTTTTCCCCCTTTTTATTGGCTATGTTTCTGTGCCCCCCCCCCCCGTGGCACAGCGGCATGTCTGCATCTTACAACGCTAGGAATCGGGTTTTGATACCCGTGGTGGGCAGAGCACAGATAGCCCATTGTGTAGCTTTGTGCTTAACTTCAAACAAACAAACAAAACAAACTATATTTTTGTGGGGCGCGCGTATACACGATTCGATTTTATTACTCATCAGAATCTCTACCAGCCTACTTTCAAATTGAAATTCTTTTAGGCAGGATTAAAATAAATTAACCTATGAGAATTTGGGCGTTTTTAGATGCATCAATCGAAAGGGTTTGACCTCCTGAATCCAAAACTGTAATTAGATAAAAAAACGGTCAAGAGATGACGGAGCTGTGAGCTAAAAGTTTGTACTTGAGAAAAAAACTCAGAACCATTCTATGAGCTACTATACCACAGCTAATAATCACTCACATTCAGGAAATCTTAAATAAAGATATCTCATATCCACTAAAGCCGAGATAAAGATCATACATATCTCACAGGCACTAAAACAATGCATTTCATTATACTGAACTAAATATAATATATACATGTAGTTTACACGAAAAGAAACTGATAACACGCATTAGATAAACTTCTATGAATAAAATTTCGGAATAGTAGTATGATAAATCACCATTTATCGATACTTATACTGCACACGTGTAGTGTGAATTTATATATTAATATAAGATAGATAGATTTGTATCTATATTACTTTTTCGTCTCAGTTTGTTTATTTGTTTGGAATTGAGCACAAAGCTACACAATGTGCTATCTGTGCTCTGCCAATCACTGGTATCGAAACCCAGTTTTTAGCGTTGTAAGTCTGCAGACATACCGCTGTGCTACTGGGGGATTTTCATCTCAAACAACAGCATTCACATATTAGCATTTCAATTAGAAAAACAAGTAAGGTGTTCACATTCGTAGTGCACGAGCATACTTGCAAATTTTATCAAAATTTTTTCCACATATCCAAATGGCAAACATGATAAACCACTCAAGTGGTAAACACAATATACCATCCAAGTGGTAAACATGATAAACCACCAAAGTGGTAAACACGATAAACCATCCAAGTGGTAAACACGATAAACCATCCAAGTGGTAAACACGATAAACCATCCAAGTGGTAAACACGATAAACCATCCAAGTGGTAAACACGATAAACCATCCAAGTGGTAAACATGATAAACCATCCAAGTGGTAAACATGATAAACCATCCAAGTAGTAAACATGATAAACCATCCAAGTGGTAAACATGATAAACCATCAAAGTGGTAAACATGATAAACCATGTAAGTAGTAAACATGATAAACCATCCAAGTGGTAAACATGATAAACCATCAAAGTGGTAAACATGATAAATCATCCAAGTGGTAAACATGATAAACCATCCAAGTGGCAAACATGATAAACCATCCAAGTGGTAAACATGATAAACCATCAAAGTGGTAAACATGATAAACCATCCAAGTAGTAAACATGATATACCATCCAAGTGGTAAACATGATAAACCATCAGAAAATGAAGAACGTAAAGCTCAAGTTATTGCTTCCTGCGTAAACAACTTTTATTTGTGCTAGTGCATTTTTGATTGAAGACTGTATTTTACACTCAAACGAAGGCCGTTTTCCAGTAGGAATTTCATATTTTAGTTTTCATTATTTATTTTTAAACTTACTCTTCTCTAGCATAAATGAAAATGTGCATTTTTTGTTAAGCGCACAATGGGCTATTTGAGTTGTTATGCCAACCAAAGGAAGCAAAGTTCAAATTTGAGCTGAACCATCGGAGGCGATACAAAACTTTAATTAGAAATACATAAAAGAATAAATGCTGATTGTAAGTAGAGCTAGAGAAAGTACAAATTGTTAGAAACGTCACAGTTAGAAAGCAGTTGTTTTTCAATGAAAGCATATGTAAGTTAAAAATGTGTTCTTATAGAGAACACAGATGGTTTCTATAAATAAATTACAATGTATGTGTATCGGAAATGTACAAACAACATGTGATCCCGGCTGAAAATGGTCTATCACGCGGTGGCTTTTTCATGGGAAATGTAATTTCCGGTCTGATAAGAAAAACATTACTATTATTGAATTTCTCCATGAAAATATTATTGGTATCCTTATGAAAAATCAACCTCTAATGGTTTCTTTTACGATTAAAATGGTCACATTAAGTCATTTTGATGTCACTGCTGGTAGAAAAATAAAATACCATATTTCTCGTATAAAAATATGAGTATCATTTCTATGGGAAAATGAATAAGGTGAGATGCTTTGAACAGAAATCTTTTTTTCGTTTACAGATAATGAAAATATCTTTTTAAAAAGGGCTGACGTGGCCTAGTATTTATCATGCCCAAACTGTGAATCCGAGAATTTTGTTGCCGCAAATTGTACTTCGCACTCTGGATCCGTGCGTAGGTCAACTATAAAAGTGGCAGTCAAGTCTCACTATTCTGTCAAATAAGAATAGTCTAAGGATTTGCGGTGGGTGCAGTTAATGAGCTGCCTTCCATCTAGTTCACCAGTTGCAAATTAGGAACGGCTAAGCGCAGATAGTAGTTGAGTTGCTTTGCTTAAGAATTCTTTAAAAAACAACGTGATATTTGCTTTTAAAGTCACCATTGAATTGTTGGTGTATATAATTAAACCATACATCCAGGAGTTCTGACTAGCATGCTATTATGATAAATACAAAAAGCAGACACTGCAACTAAAACAATATTCTACTCGTCGAACGAAGGTACAAGTAGAATCGGGTTAGCAGCTAATATTGTATTATATGGGGATTTACGAAATTTCTAAAAATTACAGAATATTCGGTATTTAGTAAAATAATAGTTGATATTTTAATCTAAATTATTTACAAATTAATATCACACCATTGTCATGCGAGTTTAGAGATAAGAATGTCGATTAATTCTACTCAACATTACGTTGCATGACAAACATTTTTGGACACCGAATAAACAGGCTCTAGAAGCCTATTGTTATCTACTCTATACCACTATTTAGAACTCCGAGGAGTTTTCTCTGGTCAAATATTGTCATATTTTTAGATGAACTACAGTATTGCTCTCGTTTCGATTTCTACAGGAAGCAAAAATGTCGAAGTTTTCTACACATTTATTTTCATATGTATATTTCATTACATGTTTAATTCATTGTCAATTTTATGCTCACGACTTGTTCGTCACCGATATGTTTACTATTGTAATTTCCTGTGTTCACTTGATGGTCGTGGATAACATGTTCAGTAGTGCAAGTTTCTATCCTTACGTCATTCTCTCGGACAACAAATTTAGGAGAAACTGATACTACTAAACATGTTATGCACAAGCTCATGATGACATAAGGAGAGAAACTGATACTATTCTTATGTCATCATGAGTTTGTGCATAACATGTTTAATAGTATCAGTTTCTCTCCTTATGTCATCATCAGCTTGTGCATAACATGTTTAGTAGTATCAGTTTCCCTCCTTATGTCATCATGAGCTTGTGCATAACATGTTTAGTAGTATCAGTTTCCCTCCTTATGTCATCATGAGCTTGTGCATAACATGTTTAGTAGTATCAGTTTCCCTCCTTAATGTCATCATGAGCTTGTGCATAACATGTTTAGTAGTGTCAGTTTCCATGCATACTTCATGCTGATGCAAAACATGTTTAGTAGTGTTAGTTTCTATACATACTTCATGCTCGTGCAAAACACGTTTAGTAGTGTCAGTTTCTATCCTTACGTCATGCTGGTGGGTAACATGTTTAGTAGTGTTAGTTTCTATCCTTACTTCATGCTCGTGCATGACATGTTTAGTAGCATAAGATTCCATGCTTACGTCATGCTCATGGGTAACATGTTCAGTAGTGTCAGTTTCTATGCTTACTTCATACTCGTGCATAACATGTTTAGTAGTGTCAGTTTCTATCCTTACGTCATGCTCGTGCATAACATGTTTAGTAGTGTCAGTTTCTATGCATACTTCATGCTCGTGCAAAACATGTTTAGTAGTGTCAGTTTCTATCCTTACGTCATGCTGGTGGGTAACATGTTTAGTAGTGTCAGTTTCTATCCTTACATCATGCTCGTGCATAACATGTTTAGTAGTGTTAATTTCTCTCCTTACGTCATGTTCGTGGATAATGTGTTTAGTAGTATCAGTTTCTTTCCTTACGTCATGCTCGTGCATAACATGTTTAGTAGTGTTAATTTCTCTCCTTACGTCATGTTCGTGGATAACGTGTTCAGTAGTATCAGTTTCTTTCCTTACGTCATGCTCGTGCATAACATGTTTAGTAGTGTTAATTTCTCTCCTTACGTCATGTTCGTGGATAACGTGTTTAGTAGTATCAGTTTCTTTCCTTACGTCATGCTCGTGCATAAGATGTTTAGTAGTGTTAATTTCTCTTCTTACGTCATACTCTTGCATAAGATGTTTAGTAGTGTAAATTTCTCTCCTTACGTCATGCTCATGCATAACATGTTTGGTAGTGTGAGTTTCCTCATGTGATGCTTTTGTATAACATGTTTAATCAATTTCTATCCTTACGTCATGTTCTTACCATTGCTAGTTTTAGTCTTCAGGTGATACGAGTTGACATACTGTCTGTTGTCAATTTCAAACATCAAATACACTTTGAAATTTGATGCTTTTGTTAAGGTGATTACTATCAACAGTTACTCCTTTTATAGAAGTTCTTTGAAGATTATTTAATTAATCCCAGAGGACACGTAGTACTTTTAGGCTGTCCTCGAGATTTCAGTACATATAGTTAAGTATTTATCCTAACAATAACTATCATATGAAGTAAAGTAATGCTACATAACTAATCCGTGCAACTTACATTTCACTAACAGTTTCCATTTTTCAAGAAGCAAGGTTTTCATATTAGGTGTATTAAGAGATATAAGGTATAACATTATACGATTTGTTAGCAGTAAAACAGTAGGACACTACACATTCTTTTAACAGTGATACTTTTTACTCATGAAGAAGAATAGTCAATTATTCGAAAGCGATCGAGTTTCTGGGCCTTTTGAAATCTAGTGATACGAAATTTTACAATACATTATCAATCAATAATGAATTTAATATAAACCATTAACAACACAATAAAACTGAAATTCAAAAACACGCCTCCTCTACCATTCCTTACTGTCGTCCTTAAGTCATAAAGGATAATGCCTGTGGTCATATCACCCAAATGCGTTGGGGGATATTCTATCTATCACGGAGAATCCAAACGCTGATGAAAGACTTGCCAGCAACTAAGGGCAATCAGTTAAGGGTTAGGAGTTGAGTGCTTGAACCCACAACGTCTCAACTCCAACTGCTTTTCGCTTTCAGCAGCCAGTTGTGGGAAGGCAGTAACCCTTAATCCTTAATTCTACATTAAAGTTATTTACAACCTCATACGCTGTTAGTAGCGATTCAGTACAACATTATATACTCTGTGGACAATGATATATTTTGTTCCTACTGTAGAAAGTATTATTGTAATTAATAATCAAGAGTTTGAAATATTTTGGTCCTTTTTATTTACAAGTACTAGGTGCGCGGGTCGGCACTGTGGTAGAACTCTGGGTTTCAGAACTAGCGACGTGGATTCTCATCCATATGATACCAAAAATAGTTCCCATAACTTTAAACTGTAAATGCGTTATAAGAATTACAGTTAATCATTTAGCGAGGATAGTATGGGACTTTGCCACAAATACAACAAATAACACAAACAAATACTTTCTTAAAAAAATAACAATTTCGAGACAAATTTTAATTTCCTTTAAGCAGTTAAGCAACAAATACTTAATGCTTAAGAGACGTTACATTTTTATTCACTTAAAGCAGGAAAGATACAATTAACTGCTTAAGAGACAGCATTCTTTTGTCATCTAAAAGAGCTAAGATGTAGTTAACTGCTTCAAATAGTGTATGTTTTGATTCACCAAAAGCAATTAAGCGATAATGCTTTATTTCACCAAATATTAACTGCTTCAAATAGTGTATGTTTTGATTCACCAAAAGCAATTAAGCGATAATGCTTTATTTCACCAAATATTAACTGCTTCAACTGTTATCTCCTATTTCACCGAATCTTTAAACCAAGAACATATTGGGATCAACTTTTCATAATATTTCAAAAACTTATATTGAGAACTGTGTCATTTTTTAGTGTTATACATATTAAATATTAACTTATTGTTTCAAACCTAAATCTTTAATTATTCTTTAATTTGCACTTCAGAAATTTATCTAGTTATATTGAAGTCACGTGTTAACTAAAGCTCCTTTCTTTCAAAATTAGTTAATTAGGAACTTCACAAGTAAATAAGTGTAATTTTAGACTTCATTTAAATAAAACTATAAAAAAGGTAGTCGTATTTTAAGCTGGTGAATATCATTGGATCTTTAGCTGTCGGCACAATACTCACACACACACACAAAATCACTAAGCGTAAGGATGTCCAGAAGTTATCAGAGTTCTGTATTACAGTGGTCGATAATAATAGTTTGTATATAGATTACACAAAAGGGAACTATTCACATATTTGAACATTAATTATATAGGATGTTTGAATTTGTCAGTCGCAAACAAAAAGTACGTATCGACGTTGTTGAAAGTCTTCTGGTTCTTTACCCTGTTTCATTGCACACATAGTTAACCGACAACAGTAAATGATTAGCTTGTCAGTTTCACGAGCTGGCAGGCGTATAGCACGTGAATAACTTGTATTCACGAGCTGAAAACCTACATACAATATGGTTTCCGTTTCAAACAAGCATATTATTTAAGTTTTTACGGTTCGGTTTTAGGTCATTTTTGTTCATAAAGTCATTGGTTTTTTCCAGTCTAATAAATAGAAAGTTATATAAAAATAAATTCAACATAGTGGCAAATAGCAGAGTTGAAAATTATCGTTATTTTGACAGTGTAAAACTACACGTAACAAGATAAACATATACTGTGTAACATTAATAAAATTTAAACGTTCAGTTAAAATTAACGAGATTTAACACTGTACCTTCTGAATGTACGATATACGTTCTGTAAAGAGATTTAAAATATAACATTATACGCTTTGTTAGCAATAAAAAAGTAGAACATTACACATTCTGTTAACAGCGATACTTTTTACTCTTGAAGAAGAATAGTCAACTATTCGAAAGCGCTAGAGTTTTTGGGTCTTTCAAAATCTAGTGATACGAAATTTTACAATACTTTCTGCTAACAGAGATACGAAATAACATCTGACGTTCCTATTAACAGCGATTCGATGTCACACTGGATGTTCTGATAACAGTGGTACTATACAGCATTACACATTATGTTAACAGTGATTCGGCACAACATTTAATACTCTGTGAACAGTGATACGATGTAACATTATACGTTCTGTCAAGAGTAAGGAGATACGTATTAACTGGAAAGAGAGGATCGATACGAAATTTAAGCAGCAATATGCGTATATGCTACAGCACGATGTTAGGCTTACCGGCACTAACTAATTTGGCTTATTAAGTAATAATGTACAAGATTACTACATGCTAAGATTTATTTACATAGAATATATTCCTTGAATTTTACAGTCCTTCTTTCTATTAATACAGCTAATTTTACACATGTTAATTAGTAGAAATCTCTTTTGCTTGAATGTTTGGTACAACACACAGATTTTCGATAAGAGTTTGATCTGGAAACAGTTCCAAGAAGAAATATTTTCAGTACTAAAATCTGTAATTTTAAAGTTGTGATGTTCTTTGTTGTTGTTGTTGTTGCCAGGTGGTTCCATGCCCAGACTCTTCCTAGGACTTGTGATACCTTCCAGACAAGCTATCGATCCAACCGGGCTGCCAGGAAGAACCGATTCCGAAGGTAGCACCGATGAAACTTGGGGAAGAGGTAAGTGGCTATGTCGGTTGGCTCGGATTGCGGTTTTTGTTCTTATTCTAGACACAGAATCCAACATTCTTGATCACTTAGTTTACCAGCGGTCGATAGATA
Organism: Limulus polyphemus; assembly: GCF_000517525.1. Taxonomy (NCBI): domain Eukaryota; kingdom Metazoa; phylum Arthropoda; class Merostomata; order Xiphosura; family Limulidae; genus Limulus; species Limulus polyphemus. The sequence continues at coordinate 217,296 of NW_013666712.1, read as the reverse complement.
AGCGTGAAAATCTTGTGTGGTGTTTCGGATTGAATTAATTACCTCCATGTTCGTATGGATGAAAAAAAAATGTCAGCGTATGCTAGTAACAATGGAATTACTCGAAACAACAGCCAGGTATCCAAGATAGGTGAAAAAAACGTAGCAATGCATGATAAAATGAGTTTAAGTAACCTGGATTCCCATTGCTCCAAACAGAATTATTCAAGATTATAGAAAATGACTTCAACTGCAGTGCAAAAAGCAGTTAGTTGAAAGTGCACAAGGAAAGTTTCTTATAAAAGAGCATTTTAAACGCAGTTATGTGTAAAATAGCCTTTAAAGCTATCTAACGTTTAGGATTTTCCATGCTTCAAGGTTTGAATTTTAAATATGAAAAAAGGAAACCCTCAAATATGACTTTAAAAGATTTATACCCGCGCGGATTTACGCTTTCACAGCATTTAGTTATTGTTATTTTCTCTTCACAGCATTTAGGTTTTATTAGGTATGTACACTGTGCTGTAATATCTAGCAGGCTATTTCTGTTCAACCTCAGATAAAAAAATTACTGTCAAATGTCTTTTATTTTTTTTATCTCCGAGTAATAGGATATGCCGAACGTAGGTCAAAGGTTAGCATGCGAGACTGTGGATCTGTGAGTCGATCGTTTGCGTTTCCTTGTCAAAGAAACAAAAAGCTCTCTGTACTTTGGGGCCGTGTGTGTATTATAAGGGTGACAGTCAAACCACACTATACGGTCAGACAAGAAAAGCTCAAGCGTTGGCGGTAAGTGCTGTTGACTAGTGCCTTGTCTCTAGTCTATCAGCTCATAATTAGGGGCTCTAGCAGTCTCTAGATAGTCTTCGAGAAGCAAAACAGACAATTACCAGGACTTCCCATTTCGAAAACATTTTTTATACTGTTCTGGGCAACAGTTCAATAGATTAAGAAGAAGATAATGATTTCTTTCTCTGCGAGTTCACTTTAAGAGAATGATAATACGTGATTTGATTATTTTTCTTGGGGGGGATCTATAAAACTGTGATTAAAAGCTTTTACGTCAGGTTTATTCGAGGAAAATCATCTTGTGATAGTTTTGAAGGACGTTTCAGCCTATATTAGAATTTCTTAATCGAGAAGAGAAAATCTTCAAAAAATTCTTATTGTTTGCGAACAACATGTTTAGGTCTGTCTGTCTCCATGAATTCTGGCAACCGACACATTCTACTGGTCCCTGTCCTACACCAGCGATTCATTTCCTTGATGTTAACTCATTTTCTTTTTCAATAATCTTAAAATATACCACCTCAATTTCTATGTCTATTTTTGGATGCCTGTTCACGATTTCACACAAGAATTATTTTTATATCTAAAACTGAGGGAATGAAAAGCGAATAAACGTCATGTTGGTTTCAACAGAAATGAATTTTTTTATTTGAAGACATTTGCTTGGTTTGTTTTCCCTCTGTTTTCTCTTTTCATTGTTTCTTATCTACCAGACTTCACTACAAAATGTTAATTTTTTCTTTAACAAAAATGCTTTCATGAATCGATTCGTGGAATTATCACACATTATAAGTTGTCCTAAAGAGATTTTGAAATTAAACCCAGCTATACTTATTAAAAACGTTGGACTGGAAGTAACCAAACAATTCCTCAAACAGTTGTATACTTCTTAAAGATGTATCTTCATTATGATAGTTATGACGGCCAAGTATAGTTTAATCGATATTTTAAGTACTGATAACATTAACTGAAAATTTAATTTTGAAGTTACGTATAATATAAATAATTTTTTATTAATATTATAACACTACTTTGTTCTTCCTTCAAATTCTTTGCAGCTTAGAAAGTTGCAAATCGACATAAGCCATATCTGTATTCGAAAAACATCCTGACGATGATAGAAATGTGAAGTTCGACCATGCCAATACTCCAGCAAACATCTACACATTTGTCGAGTTGTAGGTGTGTGGATATCAGCTATGTCTGTACTCAATAAACACTTACATTTTTTGTAGTAGTAGGAGTGTGTATGTCAGCCATACCTGTACTCCTGAAAACATCTACACGTTTTTCCATGGTAGACGTGTTGACATCAGCCATATTTGTATTCCAAAAATATCCTAACGCTGTTACAATTTTCTTATAGTAGGATTGTGGACGTCAAGCATGTTTGTACTCCAGTGAATGTTGTTGTTGTTTTTTTTGTATGGTAGAAATGTGTATTTGAGCCATGTCTGTACTTCAATAGACATCAAAATGTTTTTTTTTAATAACATAAGTATGGATGTCAGTCATCTCTGTAATCCATCAAAAATCTATATGTTTTATAGCAGTAGAAGTACGGATGTCAGCCATATACAACAAACACTTACACTTTTTCTGAAGGACGGACTGCATATGTCATTAATGTCTGGATTTCAACAAATAAAGGCATGGTTTTCTTAAGGTGGAAGTTTCGACTGACTCATGTATATACTACTTTCTTTGTTTTTCTTTGCCATCTGCATTATATAAATTTTGTGCGTATTTAAATGACATATAGTAGAAACAGGTTTAAACAAAGCAGAATATGCGTTGGTGTCACGTCCTAGATATCTAAATATACGCTTGCCCCAAGCGACCGAAGTGGTCGTTTTAATAATTATGTAATGGAGAGAGAGCAGTCAAACCATTATGTACACGTGAGATATGTTGCTGTAAATAGGCCTGTCAGTGATATTATCTCTTCTGATGACATTTATTCGCAGTCGGTTTCTCTCCCATATCACGTCTGATTATCAACACGTTCTCCTTACGTTCTATTTCTGAAGTTTACTATGTCATGCGATTTGGGTGGGGCTCAGAAGCATGCTCTATAATAACATGTATGAAAAATTAGTAGGATATATAGGTCAGTCGATCAATAGTAGGAATTTTATTTTAATGAAATCGAACTGCTGGATCGGTGATGTTGTATGCTTCTGCTTTAGTGTCATGATATATCTTACGTTTTTGTTTCTGATGTTACTTGGTGTTTGATTAGTTCGTTTTCGTTTTGTGTGTCTCAGTGCAGGACATAGTTGTTAATTTAAAACTGTTTAAGAAAAGTACTACGTGATCACTTGGTAAAAAAATGAACATTTTCATCAATTAAAACCAAAGAAGCACTACATTTGAGCATAACTAGAAAGATAAGTGTAATGCAAAAGCGCTACATCTAAATCTGAGTTGAGAAAAACGGTATCGATACACCAACTACAGCTAAATAAATACACCTGAGCCTGAACATAAAGAACAAAGTTTGTACACTGGCAATAGTAAAAAAGCACTGAACCTGACAGAACGAATGAAAAAACACACCAGTATGTCAGAGAAATATTACGTCTGACCCTAATTACAGACAATAGAACTTTCAACAATAACAAGCATCTGAATACATTTTGACGTAAAAAGGTTACCAACATTACCTGGATCTGTTCTCAATAAAGTAGATTTTAAAAGTTCAGTTAATAACCTTTACGTCTGCCAACTGGTAGTGTTTTAGCTGAATGAAGAAACATATAAAAAAATCAAAATGACAGTAAACCCACCTAAAACAAATCGGCAGGGCTTATTGGTCGAATGTAGAGACCTCAACTCGCCATGTCTTTCCGCTCTGCCGTTCATTCATAGCTCGGTTCTTTATGGGGGTTCAGTTAGTGGACACAAGTTAGCCACTGTTTATGTTCTGATAACAATCCAAGGAGATCAGGCCAACTTTCAAGTCATCAGTATATATACACACTTACTCCAAAGGCAAGATGATCTTGTAGTGCAACAGCTAGTCAGACACCCAGAGACGTATCTCTTTGTACCAAAAACTCTCCTATTCTAATAGCCTACTGCGCCGGTTCGGTCTCAAGTATGACGTCACGCTTATCGAGCGAGGTAGATAGATACCAGCCGGCATAACATCGGAACTACACAAACGTAGTATTCTGCTCGAGTTCTTAACAGGTAAGGTACAAACAAACTGACTGATGCCCTGTTGCTCATTAACCATGACGTTTCATGAAAAAACTGTTCTACCTAATAATAACAATGTAGTGTGAAAAGATGTTTGTTTTCTACTTGAAAAGAGCAATGTAGTGTGAAATGATATTTATTTTCTACTTGAAAATAACAATGTAGTGTGAAAGAAATTTTGTTTTCTACTTGAAAATAACAATGTAGTGTCAAATGATGTTTATTTTCTACTTGAAAATAACAATGTAGTGTGAAAGAAATTTTGTTTTCTACTTGAAAATAACAATGTAGTGTGAAATGATATTTATTTTCTACTTGAAAATAACAATGTAGTGTGAAAGGATGTTTATTTTCTACTTGAAAATAACAATGTAGTGTGAAAGAACTTTTGTTTTCTACTTGAAAATAACAATGTAGTGTGAAAGGATGTTTATTTTCTATTTGAAAGGAACAATGCTGTCTCATAATATGATAAGTTGTTCTTGTTGCTTTCTCACTTTCGTATAAGAGAAAATCACCGATCCTAGTGTTCAAGCGGTCTTACATTTAAGCTGAAAAATAATATCTAAAGTATAAAACTAAATTACTTGAAATCGTAATTCACACACGTTTCAAAATAAAACGTGAAATATATTTAAGTAGTTACAAACTAAGACCATGTTAAATTTTGTCTCACCAAGATTTGTTCACATTCATATATATATAAACGGTTTCTGGGAAGGTATATCAAGTCACCTTCACCTAAACACGTCGAATAAATTGTATCTGGTATTTATGGTAGATTTCTAAGTTGATGTTAGTTCAGGTGTAAGAGATTAAACCTCTCATAATTATGTTGTTATACTAGATGGTAACCTAAGGAACTAAATAAATAAAATATTGTGATGCTGAAAATATTTCTAGTAGCTCCAGCCACACAGATATTAAATAATAATTTTTTAATTTATTATTACGTCGAGAAAATAATTTATAGAATATTTAAATCGAGCAGTCTGTGGTTTGTTAATATTAACTTGTACCACTGATAAATTTCAAGCAGTGGTTTTTAAACTGATCGAAAAGTTAAAGTTCACGGGGTAGATGACCAGGAGAAGTTTATATTGTTGAAATATTGAAGGCTTATAACAGAGAAGTTTAACAGACTGCAACTAATTAAAATTACTTGAGGCGACGAATCTTTTGTCACATTTGATAAAGGTCATCTTTCAAATTGTAAATAGTTAAGTACAAATTTAGCTTAATACAACAGCTTAAGAAATAAAACTGTTCAAACTTTAAATTATTTCAGAATTGTAGCTTCATCTAAATATATGTTGATTATTTAGATTCGCAGAATTCAGAAACTTTACTTTGATATCAATAATTTGTATTATTTAAAGGATTGGGAACTCTTCGTTGTTTTTGTTATAAACGTGTATTTTGTTTATTTCTATGTTTTAGAGCAAAGTAACATTAAGCTATTTGATTTATATACCGCAGAGAATCAAACTCTGGATTTTAGCATTGTAAATCCGTAGACTTGCCTTTATCTTACTGGGGAGACTTTTTCGTGATTTTTATTATTAGGGTTTGGAACTCTTCGTGATTTTGTTATAAACAGTGATGATTATTGAAAATATAGTTAAAATATATTCAAATGTCACTTGACAGAACCAACACAACGCGAAACCAAATGAACAATTTTCTTATAGCCTTTAGAACAACTGATCCGACTGAAGTATTAGCACCATAAATGTGTCAATTAACATTACGATACAGGTATCGTCTGTTAATTCATAACATATTAGTGACCAAATCGGAATGTTAAAACCTCAAACGACTTCAGTTAGCCTTAAATTATAGCTATGCGTGTTTTTGCTTCACTGTGTTTCTATAGCATGAGAAGAAATGTGAACAGAATGAAGCTGATGAGCTGCGTAAATCTTGTTTTCTCGTCTCACAAGGTCACTTTACACTACAAACAGTTTTACAGGGGTTTCTTGTCTGAGTCGTTAAAACTTGAACTGAGTTGATATTGCCTATAACCACCAAAATGGAATTACAACATTTGTAAGAATACATCACACACACACATTTTCAAAAGTTAATGATGCACATTTCTTGTGATTCAGACAGTACGTGAGAATTAGTTTAGATGTTTATTGGGGTAATGATTATCGTATTTGAATTGCTTAGAAAATTTTCACAATTTTATGTTTGGCTTTCTCAACACAAAAACATACATTTGTGGTCTTTCCTGTGCGTCGCACCAGGTCACTCAACATGTGTAAAAGTTACATTGATATTTACACAAAATCTGTAATATTTTTCTTACTTATGTTAATACCGAATCAACTATTTAACTTTTAGGACAGAGCAGTGTGAAATACAAGTCTTAAAAGTTTGTTTTCGACTTTAATCAAATAAAATAATTCAGACAGCAATTCGAAACACGGTTTTACGTTATTAAAATATAACAATTGAGACAGTAGTCCCAAATGTATCTTTGTTAGTCAAACAAAGTGGTACAGTATCACAAAAAGCGTGGCCTGATGTTATTATAATCAAATAGCCTAGACAACAGCACTAGAAGCATTGCATCATGTTAATCAAATGAGATAGACCACACATGCGAAAAACATGTCCTAACGTTTACCAGAACGTGCTTACTGAAAACAGTAAATTTTATTTGTACATGTACAAAGTCTTGTATCCATATCATTGTTGGTGCATTTTCAATGGCAGCAAACAATGAAGCATCGAAAGAGAAGCTTTTCACTAATGAATAATAACGAAACTAGTTTCATAGAATCAATTATGTTGTTAACTTTCAAATATGTATACTCACACAGCCCTTATATCTATCTATATATATATATACTTATGATTAAAAAAATTCAACGTAGATAGTTATAAAAGTTAGATAAAGGTTTATGGCCAAAATTATTTGTTAGAAAATTAAATTCGCGAGACATCGTGTAGAATGATTCTGTCAGGCTTTTTTCTTACCAACTATGTTCGCGCTGAAAATATTTCCATTATTTTCTGTAGATACTGAAATAACGTTATCATTCAACTGTCATGCTACATAAATCACGCTCAAGAGACTCGGTTTTTGTTGTAGATAGTGACATATAGGCACGTGTAGTAATTTATATACCGGGTCCCAACTACGGACAACACAACAACAAATACACGTTAACAAAACACAATATCACCCAAAGGGAATAAGCGGCCGGATCCTGGTATTCGGAGATGTCCGGACAACGTGTCATGTATATAAAACACAACCCACTATGCCCAGTGTTTACACCTCATTGGATACGTATCCGCGTTTTGAATTTCGCAGAGAAAAGTGTTTTGTTGAAGAACTCCACGATCTGGGAAAAAAAGGCGGATGGGGGGGGGGTAGCATATGTGAGGTAGCCCACTAGGAAAGTCCGGTTGTTTTGTTCCTTCTTAGGAATAAAAAGAAAAATTATATTTTAATGTGTAAGACTATGTACATAGTAAATGAAGTTTAACAACGTTAAACTGATGAACTTTGCAATTTTACTATTATCCCACGTGTGTACCATCGTGTTTATTGTTGTATATTTAAAAGTATGCAATGACACGCTTGTTGCTCAGCAGCTATTCACCTAATCACTTTAGAAAGGCTTTTGTACCCAACGTACTAGACCTGCGCGTTTACTTTGATGTGTTGTTGTAGTGGGAATTAAGGAACCAGTGTGTGTGTGTGTGTGTGTGTACCTTACACAAACTGTTTTACTTTACCATGATAGTAGTGTTTATTTGGAATTTTGATAGACTAGAGGAAAGGCAGCTAATCAACACCACCCACTGCCAACTCTTGGTCTTCTGTTTTACCAGCGAATAGTGATATTGACCGCCACATTATAGGGCCACCACAGCTGAAAGGGTGAGCATGTTCGGTGATGGGGATTCGAACCCGCGACCCGCAAGTTGCGAGTCGAGCACCTTAACCACCAAGCCATGCCATGATAGTACTTTACCATGTTCATATGTATGAAATGATATCATAATGTACATATGTGGAACATTTATAATGAACAGAACGTTTGTAATAGATATTGAGGAATATACGTATATATTTATTTATATATATATATAAAAACATAGAATCCTTGTTTTTCCTATTAGAAGGTGAATTTTATTAAACTCCTTGTTTTTACAGAAAATGGGTGCCTTTATGACACAAGCTACACGGTGGTATTACTAATACATTTACTATGAAGAACTCCGGTGAAGAAGACCCAATGAAAATTTTGAACTAAAATCTTTGTGGAAAGAGAGGGGCAAAAACACAATAAATAAAACGACAGTTATTCAAAATAAGCTTAACAAGTTGAAATTACTGAGAAGTTGTATACTTATATCCTTGTATAAAATAGTTTTTATCTATGACTTCATCGGATCAGTTCGGATGTTTTGACGATAACAATAAATATGAATAAATGGATGCTTAGACTTACAAGTCATTTATTAAATTAGCGTTGTTAAAATGATTTTAGCTCTTGGCATATTAATTAAAATATTCAATAAAATGGTTTTTTGTTGTTTGTTGCATTTTACGCAAAGCTACTCGTGGTCTATCTGCGTTAGCCGTCCCAAATTTTGAAGTAATAATCTAGAGGGAAGGCAGCTAGTCAATAGCGCCCACCCCTAACTCTTGAGTTACCCTTTACCAACAGATAATTTGACTGACCATCATATAATAACACCCCCATGGCTGAAAAGATGAGCATATTCAGTGATGGGATTTAATCCCGCGACCCTCAAATTGTGGGTCGAACACTCTAACTACCAGACCATGCTAGGCCCAACAAGATTATGTTTTGTTTATAGCGAACTCTCGTTATGATGACCAATGATATACAACTAGTTTTCATATAAAGCGGCTTTAAGACTTGTAGAAACATTAAAATGCTCATGTTGAGTTGTCGACTAACAAACTTAAATTTGCATGTTTGAACGTTTAATCAAATATGAAACCATGACTCGTTTTCTGTTTTAGCAAGTGATATTTTACTTATATATTAAAAGTGCGCGTATATAAACGGAAGTTTTTTCTGTAATTGAGAAAGATCTCGTTTACGATCAAATCATATTTTATATTTAATAACATGAAAATATTTTTGTGCGAAAGAAGTTCACAAATCTCCATTTTTTGTCATGTCGCCTACAATTGTTTTATGAGATATGGTCAATAGATGGCGGAGGTGTTGGCACTATCAAACACGAGTAGATTATATAATCATAATAATACAACGTGAGCTGTATATAAATGTACAGCACAGGTCAGGGCCAGATTTAGAACTTTTGAGGCTCTCTTGTGGTACTGCGATGCTGAATGATTCAAAATTGAGGTTCCCTTTTGGGGGCTCGAGGCTCCACGCAATTCCACTGGTTGCATCCCCTCTAAGTCCAACGCTGGCTCAAGTGCGAGCAAAATATTGCTCAACATAATGTCAGCATCTAAAAAAAAAGATGCAGGAAAAGATAAAGTTACAGCAGAAATTATCACAAATAATATTGAAAAACTGACACCATTAATAACGTATTTAGTTAAATGAGTTTTCCCACATATTAAATTTTTTTGTCATTATACCAAAATTAAAAGGAGGAAATAAAGATGATTTAAATAATTACAGACTGATGGCTTTGTTATCAGTTATATAAAAGATTCTTGAGAAGATTGTTAAAAAAATAATAGTAAAATTTCTAAATTTATGACATTGTTTCTCAAAATTTCAATTTGAATATCGTGATAATATGAATACAGAAGTTGCAGTTATTAGAGTGGTTAATAAATTAAATCAATCGATTAATGATGATAAAATAACATATGCTCTTTTTTTAGATATATCAAAAGCTTTTGACACGATTTCGCAAGAACTTTAGTAAAAAAAAAAAGCTTAATAAAATTGGAATAAGAGGTGTTGTTTTAAATTGTTTTAAATCATATATATCGAATAGAAAACAAGTAGTTAAAATAAATAATGTTATAAGTGATGAAATGAATTTAACCGCTGGAGTACCTCAGGGATAATTATTAGGACCATTGATATTTTTAAATGATTTCTGTGAAAGTAGGTCTAATGGAGAAATAACAAGTTTTGCAGATGACTCGGTATTAATATATAATGGAAATTCTGATAATTAGCTCATAAAAATTAACATAAGATACATTTAAAATACATAAGAAGGGGTTTTTATTATGTTTAAATGTAAATAAAACGGTCTTCATGAGATTTTCTTTAACAAAATCTAGTCGAATAATTCTAAAATAGCCAATAATTTACGAGAATTGTACTTGCAAAAATTCTTCTATCAAAAATGATATGAATAATAATTGAATTATACAAAAGTCAGAAAGTGTCAAGTATATTGGAGTAATGTTAAATCATAGATTAAATTGGAAAGAACACATAAACATAATGGAGAAAAAATTAAAGATATCAGCATTAAAATTTTATTATATAAAAAGATATTGATCTTAGAATGAAATGAAAAATGTTTATTATGCTTTGTTTGATTCAGTTATACAATATGGTATTACCTTTTGGGGAGGTACCTATCTAACAAATTTAAGAGCTATAATACATTTACAAAAGAATATTCTAAGATGCATATTAACATTATCACAGTATGACCATACTAAATTACGTTTTCAAAATTTAACTGTACTACCATTGTGCAAATTATATATCTATAAGATATTAAATATATTCAGTAAAGATATTCAAAATTAGGAAAAAATAAAATCAATATACGAAACAAGAGCTGAAGTACATGGGAACTTGAAAATTCCTAAAGTAAACAAGTAATATTTAGAAAAAAGTTATTTGTATCAAGCACCAAAATTATATAATAATATTCCAAAGGAAATGAGATCACTGTTAAGTATAAAAAACAAAAACATTAAGTTAGCATTAAAGAAATGGATAGCTAATATAGAACTAAAAAGTATTATTTAAAGTTTATACACCATATAGAAATAAAAAATAGGTCAAAATGGAAATAAAATGTTAACAAAATGTAAATAATTTTGTAAAGGAAATATTGATGATTTATTTAGGGTTTAATAATACATTTATTGAGAATCCACATTCGAGAAATATTGTGGATCTTTTCTTTTCTGTGTTATATATTATTTGTATTTAATGTATTGTGTGTATTTTTAATTAAATTGAATTGTAGTGCACATAGTGTTTATTACAAAATAACAAGAGTTAACAACATTAAGGGTCGAGCGTTTCCCAGTGGTTAGCGTGTCTGGCTGTGGATCTGTTGGTTCATCATCCATTCACGTTCCATTACCACAAAACAAACAAACAAACAAAAATCCGGTTTCCCAGTGGTTAGCGTGTCTGGCTGTGGATCTTTTGGTTCATCATCCATTCACGTCCCATTACCACAAAACAAACAAACAAACACACGCTAACCACTGGGCAACCGGATTTTTGCCAGGGAACGTGAATGGATGATGAACCAACAGATCCACAATTACCACAAAACAAACAAACAAATAAAAATCCCGTTGCCCAGTGGTTAGCGTGTCTGGCTGTGGATCTGTTGGCTCATCATCCATTCACGTTCCATTACCACAAAACAAACAAAAATCCGGTTGCCCAGTGGTTAGCGTGTCTGGCTGTGGATCTGTTGGTTCATCATCCATTCACGTCCCATTACCACAAAACAAACAAACAAAAATCCGTATTTTGGAGTGATGGGTACGTTTTAAGGGGGACGGTCAAGTCCCACTATTCGATCAGACAAGAGTTAGCGGTGGGTGATCTAGTCTACTAGTTCGAAATTAGGGACAGTTAGCATAAATAACTCTCAAGTAGTTTTGCGTGAATATCGAAAAACAAACGATTGTATAAAAAATAACAACATTAAATTACTATTGTCATAGTCACGAAGCTGTGCTATTCACAGCTTGTTGATTTTCCTATGAACTGTATATGCCTGTTGTATGATTGTTTGGCGCCGATATGTTAGAGGCATTATAAGATTTTTATCGCGATAATGTGTTTGTCCTTTTTTTAATGTGTATGAGGTAAGTTGAATAGTTGCTTATATATCCTTGTTCTTTATTTGAAAACTGTTTTATTTAGTTCTCTGTTATCTAGTTGTTTCTATTGGTCGTGATAGGATACGCTTCTCAGTAATTCCTATACCGTAACCCAATCATGTCCAGCACAAAAATATATGTTGCTATAACAAACAAAAAGTAAAGTGATAGTTATTCAAAATAAGCTTCATAAGTGAGAAGCTGTGTACGTGTATTCTTTCATAAGCTGTTTGATATGCAAAACTTCATCGAACAGTACAGTTGTAGGAATATATAGTTGATTATGAAATACCTGACAGAATCAATCAACGTGATACCTCGCGCAATGTGATTTATTAACGGAACAAATTTGTTAATGTGATGCCTAATCCTCAGCCATACTCGAGATTTTTTCAGACTTCTTCAGTCTTGCTAAGAAATTATTAATTTATCCATATCTATTCATTATTTGTTGCCTTCTGTTTTTAATCGTTAACACTTTATGATTCATGTGGGCCTTATTATAAAACAGACGCGCGACCGTTTGTATACTTGAACAAAAAAAAGAACGCAATGAAACAGTGACACTGGCGAATTCGGTTCCCTGTTCAGCAACAATTGACGAAAGAATCCACAGTTTTTTCTGTAGGGGTTGGAGATTGAGTATGTAGCAGATATATGTATCAAAATACCTGCATTTCACTCCTTACTAGGTTTCACTGTTGGCATTACTATAATCAAGTAGCTAGCTCTGTGTTAAACTGATTATTACCAGTACTCGTCGTCTAAGGAAGAGCCAACTTGTGACACAGCATCACAGTTTCGAGACAATTACATAGCTTTTGTTTATCGTCATTGTGCCGGCACAGGTGATCGTTTTTCTTCCTTAGCCTTACGCTTAGCAAACATTTCGTGTATCAGAGGTGCAGAAAGTTTTAAGCTGTTGTTACTCACTTCATACTTAAAATTGTTTTCCGTTCATCGTCTGATGTAGATACCTAAGCTTGACGAGTTGAACACTTTTGATGAAGTAGTCTGACTGGGCATTACCTCCAGAAGCATCCTGTTATCATCCACCTACACTTTGATACGTTCTACTAAAGTATATGCAGTTACAATCACAACTAAAATTTCTCTTTTGTTTCAAACTATACTTTCGTTGACTGTTACTTTTAATCAAAAACATTTTTTTCTCGTGGCCAATCCTTTCCCCTAAATTCCCATTGATTTGATAATTTATCTGTTTTTGTTCTGATTATTTTCGCCTATTGTTTTTACCCACATAGACATCCATTGCCCGTTTTAGTGGGGAGTAGGGGTTGATATAAAGGAAGCAATTGTCCCCAGACATGAAAATCTGGTAGAAACTATTGTAGGGCAGCCAAGACAGGAGTTAACTTCAGTTGAAAAAGAGGATAAAGGGTTTGTGAACAGTCATGCCAAAAAATATTAATTAAAACTTGTCCAAAAACAAAAAATTGAATTGGTAACTTTAGGAAGAGACCAGTATATATATATTGTCCCGGACCTGACAAACACTTAATCCGGCTGTGCATTCATTCATGCATATATTTCTGCAATATGTCTTTACTCAATCTATTTAAGTGGCATGTGGCTTTACGTATGTCCTTTCTCTCAGTTGTCCTGTTTGTCTACTGCCTGGATCCCTACACGAACGATCTGTTTGTGTGTGTAGGGGGAATTAAACTAAATATTCTCACTGCTCTTTCATGCATTTTCCCCTCTTTATTTTTATCTCATCTTTTCCTGATGGCATTTAAAATAATTACCCAAATGAAACGCGCGGGATTGTATTGCGTGTTTTTATTTTTGAGTTACTCAAAATAGTTCTATGAATAATGATCATGTTCTATAATAAAACTCCTAATCACTTCGGGAAGAAGTTAATATATTTTGGTAAATATAAGTTTTAGCCTGCTTTATCTATAACATTTCATAGGAATAACAACTTTAATGTACAAATTGTACTTATTTATGACGACGATACAGAAGGTTAACTGCACTTTATAAGAACAATTTGCATATGCTAATACGTTGAGATTTTGCGGCAGACGGAAACCGAGACTCTAAAAGCAATGTATTTAGCATATATCTCTGTGTGTTTGGTTCAAGGCAAATTTTGGCATTCTATAGTAATGTAACGCTACTGATAGTATTATGGCTGGAGGAATATGTCACAACCATTTCCGAAGAAAGATATAAGCATAGCGAGATTATTGAATTATATAGAGCCAAAAACACAATATTTTGAAAACTGGAGATCGTTTTAATATAACGAATTCAACGTCTGAAATCTCCGTGTCTATGAACTTCATCTTTCAGTCTAGTTCCAAACTTCAAACTAACAAAAGTATTAATAATTTACATTTCTTTATGAAATACATCGTTCTGTATTTCACATGCAAAATGAGGCTATAATCTCGACAGTAGTTTAACATCCAGTCTGTGAGTCAGGGATACATTTTTGATGGGCTGATTCCCAAGCAAAACTTTTCAGTACTCTCTTTTGTAAATTTATGAATATAGATTTAAACTCCTTACAATATCTGTAATCTGAAATGCCCACCAATGGGGCCGAAGTCGCATTAGTTTCCAGGCTTTAGAGGAGTAAAACCCATACCTACTTTTATAATCCCTCACAAAACATGGTAATGGCCAAATATGTTGCACAATACAAGATCTGATTTCTCAGTTATATAATACCGATGGCTGAAGAAGGCTCAACAGGTGAAAAAGATGTGTACTACTCTGTTCCTGGTATTTATACATCAGCAGTTTCTTTCCAGACCTAGGAAATAACATATATACGACTGACAGAGTATTGCTGTGTTTCGAGAAGATATCAAGCAATTGTTTGAACTTGATCAGCACAACTCATATCAAAAAAAAAAAAACGTTACAGGTCGGATACTAGGATACTGTGTGAAAAATATCCAGGGAAATAGGATCTACGTAGAGAGAGTGAAACCTACACAGAGATCACGCAACTGAAAATATGGCTAGTGCTTCTCGAGTTCCTCGAAGGGTCGGATACTCATCTTCTCCCATGTTGTTGTTTTATAGAAGCTGCTTTAATCTGCAGCGAAAATGAAGCCTGCTGGTGTATTGATGGCATTCAAAGTAACATTTTGGGAGGAGCATGATGGTGAAGGGATTCCCTCCGACCTGCATATCAAATTGAAGATATGTCAGCAAAATTGTAATACTGTGGTCGCTATTGTCATGAGCTTCCTGATAAGGCTACTGTGATTGCTATTGTCATGAGTTGCCTGAGTAGATTGTGTGCCGGTCATCATACAATGAGGAACTCTTATAGTGATACACAAAATATTTTGATAGCACTAAGTTTCGTAGTTCATTTTTACGAAAATGTATACATCACCAATGTATGCAAAAGTAGTACTGTGGTATGTCCAGTCATTGTTTTGTTTTATTTTTTGTGATGGTTTCTACTCAGAATCGCAGACAAATTCTCAGAAAGTCAGTTACAGGAGCTAGTTTACTGTATAACATAACATAATTTTTGGGATAATATGGGACCTATTGGACCATCTCCGATGTTCCATCCTCTAAACTAAATTAAAAAACATTTAAAGCCAGCCCTTATCATTCATATACTTATCAAGCTTTTTCTTAAACTCATTTAAATTTACTGCCTCT
>NW_013666712.1:189759-200663 GCF_000517525.1 Limulus polyphemus | reverse complement strand
CCTCTACAACATCAGAAGGCAACCTATTCCAAAGGCCAACCACCCTGTTAGAAAAATGAAACTGTTTTAGCTGAAGATGACTCTTATCTTGCCAAAATTTATATTTGTGTCCCCTAATCCTACTATTCTCACTGTTAAATATAAAAAATATAATGCATCAACACTATAAATTCCATTTACAATCTTAAACATCTCATCAGATCCTCCCAAACACTTCTTTTTTCAAGTAAAACAATTTGAGAGATTTCAGCCTCTCCTCGTATGACAACCCCTCCATCCCAGGCACCATTCTAGTAATCCTTCTCTGAACCCTTTCCAACAATTCAATGTCTTTCCTAAGGTAAGGAGCCCAAGACTGAACACAATACTCCAAATGTGGCCTAACCAGTGACCTGTAAAATGAAATTATAAGCTCTTGTATTCAATATTTTTATAGATACAACCTAAAATTCTATTTGCCCTACCACAAGCAACAGTACACTACTTGGATGGCTTTAGAGACTGGTCGACTATTACACCAGGATCCCTTTCTTTCATAACACTATTAAAGATTATTCCCATCCAAATTATACTTATAATTCAAATTATGATAACCCACATGCATTATCTTGCATTTATTATAATTAAAAGCCATCTGTCAGTTACTTGCCCAACTCACTAAATGATCTAATTCCTTTTGTAAATCAACAGCATCCTCTTCACAGCTAGCAACACCCAAGACCTTAATAACATCTGCAAATTTGAGTAATTTATTGACTATTCGTTCATGTATGTCATTGATGTAAATCAAAAAGAGCAAAGTCCTAAGACTAAGCCATGAGGTACCCCACTTGTGACATTAATCCAGTTTGACTGAACTCTATTTATAACAACCCTCTGCTTTCTTCCATCCAGCCACTCTTCTATCCAATTTGCTAACGTATCCCCCACACCTATAGAGCTATTTTTTTGCAAGCCTTTTATGTGGAACCTTAACAAATGCTTTCTGAAAATACAGATACGACAAATCTACACCCTTACTCTCATCTACATAAACAAAGAATGTTAAAAGATTTGTAAGGCAAGCTTTTCCCTCAGTGGAACCATGTTGACTATTCAATAAAATTCTAAACTTTGTTAAATGACTTTGCAAAGCATCTTTTAACAGACTTTCCAAAACTTTTCCCACAACTGATGTAAGACTAATGGGTCTATAATTATTGGGACAGTTTTTACCACCTCCCTTAAAAAGAGGAGTTACATTAGCTAACTCCCAATCTACTATTCAAGGACTGACAAAAATAGTAGTAAGTGGTTCACATATCCAATCTTTAACCTCCTTCAAAACCCTTGGGGAAATATTATCTGGCCCAGTAGTCTTATCGTTTTTAAAACTTCCCAGTTTGTTTCTTAACCAGCTCAGAATTAATGCAGTCATCTAGTTCGATCTTGTTTCCGTCTATCAACTGTTCAAGATGTGGAATACTGCTTAATTCTTCGTTAGTAAAAACCGAAGAAAAAGCAAAATTTAATAACCCAACCATCTCATAATCATCAGATACTTGTCTTCCTTTATCATCCTTCAAGGGTTCTACCCCCATCCTAACATTTGTTTAATCTCAATGTACTTAAAGAAATCCTTACTGTTAATTTTTGCATTTTCAGCCAGTCTTTTCTCATACATCCTTTCTGATGTCCTAATTTCCTATTTCACTAACATTTTTGATCCTCTATAACCTTCTAAATCTCCTGTGATACCAGTAAATTTATGAAGGATAGGATAATAGTGGTAATAGCAACAGCAGTTGTAGCAGAGCAGCGTGAGTAGCAGAAATAACAGGGGCAAGTAGCAGAGGCAGCAGTGGCAGTAGCAGCACCAATAGCACCAGGGCGGTATCACCAGTATGGATCATAAGGAAATATAGACCAATCAATGGTATTATATGTATTCTAAACCAATGAGATCTAATGTTCATAAACGTTTTTATCTGACCAATCATGATATACAAACATAAACACTACTATTATTTTATGTAAAAGAAATATAATCCAGCTAACCCTCCATATCTTCTTGACTGAATAATATTAAGAGGTTAGTTCTTTTGATAGTAAATGGATTGACCCATGTATAGGAGTACATTTTATGTTCTAAGTTGAATACTGTAAACTGACACCCATCCAATACCCCGAATTCGGTCTTATCGACTCATAGAATGGGTGTTGAAAGACAAAAAAATGCCATTTTTGGCTACATTACAATGTAAGTTGTGCTTATAATACAACTTAGTGTGTTTAAAGCATAAAATCACCTGATGTAGCATACATCATAGTGTATTTAAACAATAAAGTCGCCTGACGTAGGATAATACAGAATGAAGTACACAATACGGCGTATGTTCACTAAATTAACGTAAAAAATTTATGGAACAAAATATTAGCATAAAGACATTTTCATGTGTCCTCTTCAGTTCCACACAGTCTTCTGAGAATATTTTTGCCTACATAACATACATGATACTTAACTTAATTGTGAAATTCCTTCGAGGACATTTGTGGTTAGGAAACAGTTCAGCTTGAAATGTTAACAAGTGTTAATATTTGGTACACGTTACTTTTAACAATACAGTTTTCAACAGTTCTTCGCTTTATGTAATTTTCTGTTTTATATATCATTTTGGCTGATTTCCGGTTCTTTGTGTGGTCAGAGTCTCTTTTATGGAGAAATATTGTAGTATTTCTATTTCCGTTTTTAATTGTTCCTTTTGTGTTGTGCAATTCGTGTGTGTACATTTCTTTCTGTTTCACTAACGTAAACGTTCCATAAGGTTGGCTTGGACCAATATAGATTTTATCTTCTAGTATGATTTTGTTTGAAATAATGTTGTTTTTTATAGTATTGGGGTACTTGTAGGTGAAAGAAAATCACTTTGCTTCAGGTTTAACTTCCCAGTAAGTGTGAGGGCTTATAAAGCTAAAAATTGATACCCGCGATGGGCTGAGCACAGATAGCTCATTGTGTAGCTTTGCACTTAACAATAAACATATATATATATATATTATGATTCCCTCTTGAGGATCAAATTTTGCACTGTAGTTCAAGCAGAGTGGTTTATTTTTGTTTTCATGTGTTCATTATTTTAAAAAAGTTTAACTGTGCATCTTTGTTGAATTTAATGGGAATGGTTAGTATAGGACTCTGGAGCCGGAAGTAAACATGCACCACCCGAGGGCATAAGGGTCATTATACCCTAGGGTATAAGGAGCAGAACAGTTAATTAATCCAATTAGCATGTCATTTATACATTAATCACCCAGTTAATTAATCAACCTTTAATGCACAGATCATTAATTAGACATAAGGGTCATTGAACCTGGAAGTCCCATTAGGCAATAATGGGTGGAACAATTAATTAACCTGATTAATTAGATATTAACTAATAATCCAATTAATTAGTTTAATTAATAAAGGATTGATTATATATTAATTTTAATTTGCAAAGTATGTAATGACAGATAATTACAGGAAGTGATGCCAATTATTGACAATAATTATAGGCTTGCATGAATTATATTATATAGGGACAGCTTCTCATGATGTGACGCCAATTACTGACAATAATTGTAGATAATTAGAGTATAAATCATCACATGATCTACAACTAAGGCTGTTATGATTTAAAATTAATATCTCCTATGTAAAACTGATTAATGTAACTCATTCTGACAGTATTTTCAATTTTAAAAACCTTTATTAATCTCCATATAATAATCATTTTGATATTTGATCTAGATAAAAAGGCATATTTACTAAAGATATTTTTACATTAAATCGCCTTGTAATAAAATTATGAACAAACATATCATTCATATGTTTATGAGATCCAACTTTCTATAATATATTTTGTTTAGATACATGTCTACATCTTTAATAGTCATAATATATACAGTATCGGCCCCACACTGTCGAATAAGGTCCTTGCACAAACTTCTTATTGTAAGTCCATGTTAGACATTTCTTTTTCGTGAATTTTTTTTATGTTGTGATTACGTGGAAGCAGACTAAGGATATCAAAATATTCTCCTTTCTTGTTTCGACCAAAGTAGATACAGACCCAGTGACTTCCATGTTTATGATTTGGATCCAAATTGATGATGTACAGCTGTCTGCACAGTTAGATAGCTGGCAAACACAACTCTTAGCATATCTTGCATACACAAATATTGTAAGAGTATAGAATAAATCTCTATAGTGTTTATTACTTCTCAGATATCAGTGATGATGTTTCTAGACTGATCAGTCTCTAAAATGGACTGATATTCTGCATAGGCAAGAATATTTATAGTGTTGAGAAATGCTTTACCAAATATTATATCAACACATAAATTTCCCTGTTTCACCAAGTTAGAGCACGAATCACTAAATAATGTTTCATAGTTTTATGCATAGAAATCTGCATTAAAATCTGGTTTTAAGGGCCATGTGGGAATTTACTTTCCATCCACAATGACTGCCAAAAAAATGATATTGTAATGTTTGAAATTATGAGGGTTTTTCTTCCAAGATCTGTTAAAAGCATCATTATCAACATGTCCTATAACAAGACAAGTAGGTACCTGACCTAAAAATACATTATCGATAGATGCCTGCAAGTTTATTTGGGGAATTTAAAATGATTTGCACTCTCTATATGTTTCAAAGGATAGTTAGCAGTTCCTTTCTGAAAGACTTTTTCATGCGACAGAATGACTGATAAATTGATTCTGACTTTTTTAACATAGATAGAAATGTGTTGTAGAACAATCTTAAAACACAATTCATCATTCAACATTATATAAAAACACATCTTTATTTCGTGAGAGGCATACTTTTAAAGTAACACCATTTGGCAAGAACTTATTTTGTAAAAAGATGTCTGAATGTAAAAGGCTAATCATGCCGACAGTTCAACAACCTTAGGTATCTATGTATCAGTCTTTGATTCCATCATTATCTCCATCCGTAAAGCTGTGATCGTTAAAACCAGAAGCTATGTTCTTTACCAGTGTAGACATAGTCAGGTTACTTCTCTTAGCTTCGTCATTATAACTCAGTAGTGTTTCTATGTATGCCTTATAGGCATAGAAATTGCGTGATGAAAAAATGAGTTTGCCATTCAGGTGCACACCAACTTGAGAAAACGTAGAATGAAGAAACAGATTGACAGGAGCAGACTTATCCTCATCTTTTTCTATGTCTATCTCATCATGTTTAATAAATGATTAGATATGATTATGCCGGATCTATGTAGTCATCTCCTGATCCCAATATAGAACTTTCGATGAGTCCACCATCAGTCACTGATGACAGAAGATAATATTCCGTACTCTGACCCTCCTCAGTCGCTGTTTGTATAGGAGGGAGAGAGAATAAGTCTAGCTCCGACTTTGTACACTGAGAGGACTTTTCACTGGCTAGGAGGGACGTAACTACTTGTCAAAAATATCAGGGCTATCTTTTAGTTTTGGTGATTCTGATGTGGAGCCCTTGCATATCTTCTATTTATTAAGTAGAGAAATCTGTTTGACATCTTGAGTCAAGTTCTGAATTCTTCTTTTTCACATTGTTTTCCAGCTTCAACAAAAGGTCATATCTGATTTAAATGCTTGTTTTCCTAAGGCTAATACCACTTTTTCCAAAAAGGTCTTTCTGAACGAAACAGGTTCAGGTTGCTCAACACGTCTCCCAAATTATGACCTTGTTTCCATTGACTACCTTCAAAATATGGTAGGCTGTTTCACACCTGATGATTGTAATACATTTCATAAACAAATGGGCCGTGATGGTATGGTACTCTCATGACGTCACAGCCACACAAAAATGAAGTGTTATGATGATTCTCCCTTGTTCAAATGGTATACGTCGACCTATGTTGTCCTTTATATCTATCTCAATAGTATGAAAACGTTTATTAAATACGAGTCAATAATAAGGATTTGTAAATGTTTCAATTATCATGTCTCCATCATGACCTTTAACTTGAACCATTCATAATAGTGGCATGTGTACATCACCAACAATACTAGGTTCCACAATATCTGAGTAAAAGAATGAATATAATCTACGTTGTATGTTAACAGTAAGTGGAACTATAGTGGGCTCTGATATCAGACAATTAATCTCAAATCTGCGTAGTACAGCTAATATGGGATCAAATAATATAGAGGTTCTATCTTTCACATTCACACTTACTTTTCTAGTGAGTGAATCATAGCTAAATATAAGACCTTTGTTGGATTCATCAATTAATTCTTTTAATTGGTTTAATGTTCTAATTAAATATTCAGGGTCTTTGTAAAGACCTTGTCTAACATAAATGATTGTATTACTACCTTCAGAGCCAGGAAAGGAGGTGATCCATCCTGTACCGTCAGGTACATTATGCCAACTATGTGGATACTGTAGTTCAGCCAAGGCCACTTCTCACGAGCACTCGAGGTTAACTGATCCCGAAAGATGTGTGATATAATTCATTGGAGGATTGCTGGTAAAATAGTTCATAGAATATTGCTAGATAACATCATATACAACTGATCCATGCCAAATAATGAGTAATAAAATTATACATAAAATTCTATGATGGCAGTCAGTTAAGACCAGCTTGACAGATCCAGCTATTAACTTGTGTAGGTATCCTATCCTTTTAATGAAATGCTGTTTGCTTTTACCCTTTCTTCGATCGTGTAATATTTTTTCCAAAGCATAGACATCATTGGGTGACTTAATAACACATTGTAATTCAGATTCGTAAAATGGACACTTGTATACTGGGGGATGTCTCTCTAATCTCTTATGAATTGTGAATATTTCATCTGTCCACTCAAGCATATATCCTTTCTTAAATTGATATTTCTCTATACTAATTAAAACTTGATCACCCACTTGTAATCGAAATTTAACTTTAATCAGAGTGATTAATGTCTATTGGTCTAATTTTAATATTGAAATGATATGAACTATTATAGGCACCAACTACATTTGTTAATACTGTGATGTATTTATATATTCCATGATGAGTAAAACAACCACATTTTAATTTTAAGAGTACTATTACAATTTTTAACTATAGACACTTTTATTTCGTTATGTGTGGTAAAAAAGTGAATGTCTTGTTCCTTGAGATAACTTGGAACACATGATTAGTAAGTTCTGTTCCAGCATCAGTTTGAAGTTTACAAGGTTTTCGACCTTGTTTTAAAATTTGCTTGAAGGCTTTTAGAAGTGTTGCTCCTTTCTTATCTTTGAGCAGAATAATCCATACATATTTAGAAGACACATCGATACATGTCAACAAATACTTAAACTGATTGTTATAGTGACTTAAGTTAGATAGATCTACTAAATCACCTGCAACTTTCATCAACAGACAAATAATTATCTAATCTTGGATCTTCAGTCAGGTTTCGAGTGTGCAAAATCTATTACATATAAGACTGTACACGGATTGCAACTGACAAAAAGAATAATAAAATTTGATGTTCTTTGTGCAACTGTAAAAGATAATACATCACATGTTACCGTAACATTGTTTCAAAACCCATGTTAGATATGACTGATTCATGCAAAACTCGAACCATGCTATTATTATTGTCAATAATTGGTGTCACGTTATGAGAATATGTCATTACATGATATAATTAGATATGATTGATTCCTTCAAGCCTATAATTATTGTCAGTAACTGTCATTTGTCAATAATTGGTGTTACCTTATAAGAATCTGTCATTACACACTATAATTACATATGATTGATTCATGTAAAACTGGAACCATGCTATAATTATTGTCAATTATTGACATCATTCCCTGTAGTTATCTGTCATTTAATACTATGCAAATTAATCATTAATATCTAGTTAATGTTCTATTAATTAAAGGTTAAGTAATTAATTGGATTATTAATCTATAAGTGATATGCAAATTGAATTCATTAATATGCAAATCTAATTAATTAGGTTAATCAACTGCTCTGTCCCCCTTATACCCTAGAGGCTTACGGGTCCCTTATGCCTAATTAATGCTTAATTAATTAATTGGATTATTAATGTGTAAATGATATGCCCATTGGATTAATTAACATGCATATATATATTTAATTAGGTTAATTAACTGTTCCACATCTTATGCCCTAGGGGGACTTCTGGGTTCAACTACCATTTTGCCCTGGAGAGGTGCATGTTTACTTCTGGCTCCAGAGTTCCATCCTAACTGCTAATGGAATATTGTAAATCTTTGAAAATGGACACGATGTTTTGAATTTCTTAATTTGGTGTTGAAGAATTACATATTCGGTAGGCTCTTAGAAATATAAAGGTTGCAATAGATATTTTAACATTTATATAGCAACATGAGAAAAAGAATACGTAACTGTTAGTTAGTGAGTTTTGGGTAGATAAACAGAACAGGTCCTGTATTGGTTCAGGATATAAGGATTAAAAAAAAGGAATTCAGTTGTTCATTTCCCATTCCACTTTAAACTTTATGGTTTTGCGAAAAAAATAAGTTTCATTAAAAAGTTCTGAAAGTCTCTTCTGTGATTTTGCCAGACAGAGAAGATATCATCTACTATTATTTTGAAATCTTTTTTTTTTTCATTTCTGCTGTTTACCATTCACGTATTTTTTATACAGTATTATGTAGTTTGTGTGCGCTTATGAACTCACGGACACGAGGGTGGTAAGACCAGAGAATTTTATCTTCCCCAGGTTCTGCAGCTAAAATGTTATAATTCTAAAAAACTAACTCACATAGGGTTCTAGTTGTGGAACCTTTGTAACAAAGTGATACGCACAACAAAACTGATAATAATTTTTATCAAATCTTTTTTTACTAGCCCTAAACAGGTCTCTAATGAGAACTATATATAGCATTTAACCTATACACTTTGCGTGTTGCACCTTGGGGCTGACGAGGCCTTTCTCCCTGTTTCAGAGCTTGTATAAATATCCGTTATATACCACAATAACTTATATCTCTTAAATGAGTAAATAGCGTTTCAACCAAGGTTTTGTGTGCTGTAAACTCAGTTGACTTGATAAGTTCTGCTATAATGCAAAAAACCTGGTCTGCAGCAGCGTGCAGCACGCAAGGTATGCAGTTGAAAAGCTGTTAAATTATTCTTACATCTTACATTAAATCCGTATATAACCGGTAAAGAAAAATTTGATAACAAATATTATCAATCTTATTATTATGAAACATAATACAAACTACCGATCTACAGAGTGCAGATCATGCTTCGCCAAGATAGCCATTACATGCCATTAAAAAAGAAAGAAAAGTTGTAGCATCCAGTTCAAGATTTCATGGAAAGCGGAAATGTTTTTGAGATCAATCAAACAGTCTTTGAAATGCTCAAATAAAGAAGAATTTTTTTGTCATCCAGTTTCTCGAAATCCCCAAATAGAGGGCGTTATTTTTAATTTAACCAGTTAATATTTCACGATCAAAGTTAAATGGTCTATAAAACGTGTTTAGAGAATTTCAGCACGTATAAATGCCAACAAGCTTAGAAGTTCTTAAATTTCCTAAAAAGTATTATGATTGGAAAAAAAAGAAGAAGGGGAAACTGAGTTTGCCAATGAGGGATAATATAGATAACAAATTCAACTCGAAAATCTTTGATTAGGAATATTTTGGAAATTGCGAACAAACACCGGCTACCACCGATTTATCTACCAGGCACAAAATACAGCCGTTGCAACGTACAAGTGGGAAAATTCGTCGTAATGACAGAAGGAATAGAGGTTCGAAACTAAGACTAGGCTCACTGTAACCGGAACATATTTTGGAATTTTATTTATCATGGCAATTATGTGCAGAATTATTATTATTTGCGCAATACCTCTCTCACTGCTATCGCAGTTGTAGTTACGTACGAAAGATGTACAGTGGTTAAATTGGACCCAACGATGTTAGGCCCATACCTCCACCCCTTTCTGCTGTGTTCCTACTTTTTTGGTTGAAACAAATGTAGATCTATACGTTCATTAAAATCTTAGTATAAGTATAACCACTGAATAGATAAACAGATAAATATATATATATTCGATCATTATAGTGATTTATAACTTGTTAACACAGGAATAGGGGAATAATTGGTTATAGGAAGGAGTTTGGGCTGGATGCAATTAATTCTAGTGAGAGAGGTTGATACAAACGTTTGTTTCGGACTGTAGGATCGTCATTTCGAAAGATATAATGTCTTAGCTGACCACAGAAACTAAATGGGTTTGATTTGCTTGCATTCTTCATCAAAATCGAGTGTGCAATATTCAAAAACATGAAATGATTTTAGTATTCTACTATATATGTCATTGCCATGCCTGGGAAGTTTTGAATATATTTTATCGGGAGATTTTTGAAAAATGAAAATCCCCACCATCCGTAGTGATCGGCATTTTTTATTATAGAAGATTGTCTTTTTTTAACCGTGAACCAATATACAATGAAAACAAAAACAAATTGTTACATTTCCAACATTTTAATTTTTAACGCCTGTTGAATTCATTAGCTACTGTAAATGCGAAAAACTATTACAGAGTCGTTTGAGAAATATACTCAAAAGCTGATTGAGCTTAGCGAATGTTATTGATTTATGTCATACTCATAGGATGTACATTGATGTGGTTCAACCTATAACAACAGTTAAGTAAACAATTGCATAGAGTTGTTTAAACATTTGTTTAACAGCAAGTTAAAGCTTGGAATGGTCTATTCTTTCATTGGTGTGTGCGTGTGTCTGTGAGCCAGACTAGTTTAGGAGAATTCTACTCCTCATCAGTGACCCTGGACACTACCACCAATGAAATATCAGAGCAAACCAAGCCTTTATAGTAGTGAGGTATCGAATAATGTATTTAAGTGTTTTACACTCACAAAAAAGAAA
>NW_013666712.1:189017-189578 GCF_000517525.1 Limulus polyphemus | reverse complement strand
GCATAGAGTTAGTTTAAACTATTTGTTTAACAACAAGTTAAAGCTTGGAATGGTCTATTATTTCATTGGTGTGTGCGTGTGTCTGTGAGTCAGACTAGTTTAGGAGAATCCCACTCCTCATCAGTGACCCTAAACACTACCACCAATGAAATATCAGACAAAACAAACCTTTATAGTAGTGAGTTCTTCAAATACCCATAGAATGATAGGTCTCTTTTTTGTGAGTGTAAAACACTTAAATACAAAATCTCGAGTTAAGTAAACAGTTTTATAATTAAAAAAAAATACAACAGATGCCCAGTGATCAAGTACAACCAGCAGTTCCCCGAAGTTTAGGCTTAAATCATCGGAGTCTTGTTAACTTTAATAAAGTCCCGGAGGTTCCAGTTCAAATCTGGGGAGTTCCCAGGTATGACTGTTGACAGTGTTTTACTTTTCGAGGTCCAGGGTCAGCGCTCGCAGACAGTCATATATGACTATAACTAGTCAAAATTATTAGATCTGACACTGAGTTAAAACAAGAAGTCACGCAAAAACACACACACTGGTGTCTACATCCCC